>NW_026137710.1:3170698-3374046 GCF_019393585.1 Leptopilina boulardi
AGATTTAAACAATAAATACGTAGTTTAAATCAATTCTAATAAAAATGAATACCCAGGCCAATTTATTATTGGAAATCTTTTTTATGAAAAGGTCCAGAAATAGATTTCATTGCGACCAACTGACAAATTCAACGACAGATTTTTTATTAAATATAAGGAAGGAAAATGTTTCAGACATCCAATTGGAAGGCATAAAATTGGCGAAGTACCCGAAAAGATTGCTTCCTATCTATCGCTTCCAAATCCAAAAAGATACACTGGCCATTGCTTTCGCAGAACATCAGCGACTCTGCTTTCTGATTCTGGTGCAAATATGCAGATGATAAAGCAGCTAGGGAGGTGGCGTTCGGATATGATTGCCCAAGGTTACATAGAAAATTCTATGCATAACAGACAATTAATTTATGACGATATTATTCAAAAAGATACAAGTGCTCTTTCAAAACCATCGACTAGTACGCTAGTGACAATACAATACAATACAAAGTAAGTGAAAAGAATTATTTTAGTATATTTTACTATAAAAATATACTTATATACTTACATATGTCATTCTTTTTTTAGGTGGATTTATAGAAAGTGGTTTTACTACTGCAAATCAAAATCAAATACTAATACCAGTCGCTAAAAAGAACAAATCAGTAAAGGACAGTAGTAATTTGTTTTTTCACAAACCAAGTGTGAAATTAAATTTTGCAAATCAGCCAACTATACACTTAATTGTTCAACCAACCGTTATATCAACAGTTCAACCAACGATTCAACCAACTGTTCAGCCATCAGCGTCAAAAAAAGAAAAAATAATGAAAATTCCGACAATCAAAATCACCCTGATCAGCCACCTACTCATAAAGAAAAAAAATAATCCAGTTGATAATTCAAGATTTGACAATTGCACTTTTAATAATTGTACTTTTAATATCTCTTCATGTGTTTGCAGTAAAGAAAATAAGTCATAAACTGTAACAAGAAAAAGTATAAAATTGATTTTATATTTTAAAAGTATTAATAATAATAATGAAAAATAATAAAAATAAAACAATAAATATTTTAATAAAATAGTAATCAAAAAATGATAGAAAATGATAAAATATATTTTTTTTCATGCCCGCCCCGACCAGCTAAGTCTCGGCTAATATTTATTTAACGTACTTTCGGCTGCGGATACAGAAAAATTGTATACGACACATGGCTAGAAAGTTGGATGCCCTGGCAGGCGTGATATATAGGGCCTCGGCTTCGCCTCGGCCTTATATATCACGCCGGCCAGGAAATCCGACTTTCTGGCCTAGTATCATAATATACTATTTTAATTATGAATTTAAAGTAGGTAAGTTGAATTTTAATCTAATTACATATTAAATTATTATTCAATCTTTTATATTCGAGAAGACTTATACATTATACATCAATAAGCATTTGAAGACACTATGATATGGCACTGTCTGCCTCCCCATCACCCGACACTTACTGAGATTGTACTGTACTCAAGACAAAATTTTTTTGTATTGAATGTATTTTGTGTTACGCCGCCAAATGTTACAATTACATGCAAATCATCCATATACGTGTTAATATATAACAGTTTAATACCTTAAAATAATTACATATCAAATTAACAATCCTATTTGAAAATTTAAATATCTATAAAATTATTTATTTGTGTCCGTCCGCATGAAAAGAGTCAACTTTGACGATTTCAATATGGGTTCCTTTTGCGTGATCATTAATGCGAATACTGCTTGTATGAAATAAATTAAAATGCTCCCTTTTCAGGCGGACGCATATACTAATATAACTATTATATGTTATAGGTATACGAATCTGTGTAAATGTCCTCTAACTTACTTCACTAACATTAATTTATCTTTTTGTTTAAGCTTGACGAAGTAAGAACATTAAAAATTTTGTCATCAATAAGAAATGGACACATGTTGGTTTTTCGTGACCATCTTTACTGTTGGTTATGCGCTTCCAGACATCATAAGGATAGGTAACTAAGTGTTTGTATTTAATATATTTTTATAGTTATCTCAAAATTATATTTCGTATATCATTTAACCCCAAGGAAAGCTTATAGATATTTGAATAATAAACTCATTGATAATATTTTAATTTTCAATATAAACTTTCTATCTATGCTCCTCGAGGAATGTTTGTATTCTATAAAATGTAATCAGAACATCTATCCGTTTAGTTAATAAATATACAGATTGTTATAATTTTAGAATATATGGCAAATTATGAGTTAAATAACTCTGAGAATTAATTTTTCACAATAATTTCCAGAGTAAAATTTGCAGTCACAAAAAGGTAGAAATAATTTCATCTCTATTTTTTCATGTGAACAAAAATATATTAAACATTTGTTAATCTTAGTAAATTAATAATGATACATTTATATATCTTATCTGACACAACATATCTGATTGACTGTATGTATAATACTGACTAAACTCACTTTATACTACTTGAAGAACCGGCTACCGTTTTTCTCTCTTACTCCGAAATAACAAATTCTCAAATTAGCCATAGAGTATGTGGGATCTAAACGCTAACCCCAACATACTCCCCTCCCTAAAAATTTTATAAAAAATTACCATCACAAATGTTTATAAAAACCATTCATTCAAACTTATAATTTTAAAAAAGAAATATAACCATAACCGAAGTTCTTAATTCAAGAAGGATAGTAGGAAGGACTTAAGTCCATCTAAAAGTCAAGTGGCACATGATTGATGCCTTCAGGGCCCTATGCCAACGCTCTTTCATCCCCTTGGATGCGGGATGATACGCAATGGTACAGATCCTTTGACCTTTAGACTGTTGAAGCAATACTTTAAATACTCGGCACTCAAATTGACTACCCTGGTCGATTATGACAGTTTCCAGGGGACTAAATCTTGATATAAACACATCAGCAAATGTGCGGTTGACTGTTAGTGCCTTAATATTTTTAAGAGGGACTGCCTCTTGCCAGCGAGAGAAACGATCAATTAACGTTAAACAATACCGAAATATCTGGTCTTCCGGTAAGAGACTAACTATGTCCATATGGACGTGATGAAATCTCGATTCGGGAGCGATTACATGTGCAAGTTGTAATATCCTATGTCTAGTGATCTTAGGTTTCTGACATTTGAGACAACTCCTTCAAAATTCCGAAATCTGCTTATGCATCTGAGGCAAAACGTATTGCTTTCTAATGATTCGGACAAGAACACGAGCGCTGGGGTATGACAATGAATGAATTTTCATGACTTTTTTACGCAAAGATGCAGGTATGAATGGACACAAAGTATCACCGGAAACATCGCAATACAACAATACATTTTCTTCATCAAAAAAAATTTTCTTAAGACAAATTGACCATTGCGAGTTAGCAATCGTCAACTCCACATTTTTATCAGTTTATTGAGCAGCAGCTATAATATTCTCCTTTATAAGTTTTATGCTTTTTGCAAAAAGGCAAAACTTAGAGGATTGTGATCAGTCAGTATTTGAAACTCATGTCTTTCGAGGAAATACCGAAAATATTTTATAGTTTCAAAACTTGCAGTAAGTTCCCTGTCGTACGTGCTATAGTTGTGTAGTGCAGGGGACAACTTTCTAAAAAAAATGCTAAGGGTTTCCATCAATCTGAAATATACTGCTATAAAGCTGCTCCAATGCCGAAATCAGAGGCATCAGTAACAAGACGCGTCCTAGCTCCCGAAACAGAATGAAAAAGAAAAGTGTCGTTTGCAATTTCGTCCCTTATCTTATCAAAAGCCGCGTCCGAATCCCAAACTATTTCAATGATCATTTTTCTTGGAACCTGTAATAAAGCGATTGAGAGATGCAAGAGTCTGCACTGCGTGTGGAATAAATCCTCCGGAATGACCGGAATTTGATTCTAAGTCATTCGAAGGTCCAATTTTGTAAATATCGTTGTACCAGCGTTTTACTACTATCAGAGTAATGACACTTTCCCTGTTCTAACCAGTTTTTAAATTTTTCTTTAGCTGGTTTTAACTTTTCTGGAGGAAGTCTACGAGCACGTTCAGCGAACGGGGGACCATCTGTAATAATATGATGGAAAACGATACGAGTGCAATTTACGTTTCCTTGCGATGGACAGGTAATCTCTGGATATTTTGATAAGACTTCAGAAAAGATCGCTTGATGATTTATTTTATTTACGCTACACGATGCAACCTTGCGAAAAATGACTTTAGTGTGGAAATTGATGATCGTATCGATTAATTTACGCCGACTTAAATCAATCGTCAAACCATAATGAGCCAAAAAATCTCCTCCAAGGATAGGATATGGAATTGAAGCTAAGCAAAAATTCCATTTAATTTCACATCCAAATCCGAGATTCAAAGATAAATGTTTTTCCCCGAAAGTAGACATTTTCGACTCGTTTGCAGCGAACAAAACAATATCAGTCGGTATAAGCCGAGATTTTCGTTAAACTGGGAGAAGAGAAACGTTGGAACTGGCATCAGTAAGGAAAAGTAATCCCGAATAGCGCTCACGCACACGAAGAGATCTAGAGAGAGCGAAACTGACAGTCTTGTTACTGTCGGGCACGTTTAGTTTTCCGAATGTTTATTTTTATTATTACCCTATGGATCGGTTAAAGTCTGAAAATAGTTTATTTGTGCGGACACTAGAATTGCTTAAGTATTCGGCGGTAATTGATCTAAAAAAACTGACTTAATGATTTCATCGCTACAATGTTCGTCTTTTAAACTTTTCAATCGTGTTAAAATCAATTATGGTTTTTCATCTGTCGATATGTTTCTTTTTAGAAGTTGTCGTAATCCGAACTCAAAAGAAAAAGAATAAACAAGAATAATTCGCGTAAAAATGTCATTTGTTACCGAACACATCTGGATAATATCGCAAGCACAAATGAACACAACGGATCCAAAAAGAAGGGTCATTTGAAACAAAGCGAGGATTTTAAGGGATACGAAAAGCATGCAGTTAACATTTTGAGAAACTCTATCTAATTGGAGTTGAAATTTAGACAAACCTTTTTTTGGCGCCGTTAATCGAGCCTGACTATCATCCTCATTAGCCATGTTAAAAAAATAAAATAATAATTTCGATAAAAGGAAAAAAAGCAATAATTATATGTCACTCAAAATCACAAACGATAATCTCGAATTTGTGTTAAATTTAAATAAAGATAACGAAACGCACGAAAAAAGAAATAAAAATATTACAACATATGTGACACTTTACGGTGAAAGGGACCTAACGCGACAAAAAATGATAAAATTTTAGACTTTTGTATTTGAAAAAGCAATTCATAATATATCGATTGATATCTAAAACCCAATATTCATTTTTTTGTCGCGTTAAGTCCCTTTCACCGTAAAACGTAACATATTTACTCACACATATGCATACGATACTCGTTCGAAAAGATAAAAATAAATATATAAAATAAAATAAACAATTTTATTCGAATTTTTCAAAAAAGCAATTTATTACGTGTTATTTATTTGTAATTATTAAGAAATAACCTTGTATTGTACTGTTAAACTTGTTTGAATAAGGTGCTAATATTTCGATTTAATGATCGTTAATGAATTTCATTGACATTAAATATGTAAATATCAAGAAAATTATAAAATATTATATATCTTCCTATATTACAAAAAGATATCGCCGCCGCCTCCGCCGCCGCTGTTTCAAGAATTCTTGACCTAGGAGAGGGGAGTCCCCCCTCCTAAATTTTGAGGTTATGTTCGTTTCAAGGCTCTGAATTTAGCCGCAAGTCCCCCTCCCTCCTCTCATTTCCCCTCCTCCGCCAAAATGGCCTAAATTTTGAGGTTTTGTTCGTTTCAAGACTCTGAATATAGCCGCAAGTCCTCTCCCCTCCCCCGCCAGAAATGACCTAATTTTTGAGGTTATGTTCGTTTCAAGGCTCTGAATATATCCGCAAGTCCCCTCCCCTCCTCTCATTTCCCCTCCTTCGTCAAAAATGACCAAAATTTTGAGGTTATGTTTGTTTTAAGACCCTAATAAAGCAGTAAGTCCTTCCCCCTTCCCTCATCTCTCTCTGTATTTCCCGCCAAAAATGACATAAATTTTAAGGTTATGTAAATTTCAAGACTTTCAATATAGCCGCAAGTGAAGGTGGAGTTTCCGCCAAAAATTTATTTAATTATTTATTTATTATTAATTGAATTAATTTATTAATTAAAATTTAATAATTTTAATAATATTTATTCAGATTTCAATGAATTTGTAATAATAATTCTTTGAAATAGGTGGTTCATTTGGAAAAATAAGATCAATGGAAAATTAAAAAAAAATGATTAAAATAGGGGGGTTGGCGCGCGAAGCGCGCAGGAGGGCGTAGCCCCTCTAGTTTTTATATATAATCCAATTTGTGGTAAAAAATTTTATTTCCTTGATAGTCAAAATCCACAAAGTCCATCAAGGTCGAAGAAATTCGTGTTGGAAATAAGAAAGATTTCTAACAGTCAATCGATATCCTTTGAATCTTGAAGCAGCGGCAGGTTTTACGAAATTGGATCCAACCAAATTCAACGTAGAGTTTTCAGAAATTACCTCTAGATTCTAAATTTCAAAACCCCGAAATCGTACCTGATCGTATTTTCGAGATATATGAATGTGAGCAACACAGTGGTCCTCAAGCATCGACAGGTTCGATTAAAATGGATCCAAAAATTGACTGAACAGGCTCTTAGAAGACTGATCATAGATGTAAAAACTGTATTTCATAAAATCCTAGCTGATCGTTTTTTCGAAAAAACTCAAAATTACGTCGTATGATTTTTAATATTAATATTTCAGTATATTCTTTAGAATAATCGGTCTCTATATCTATAATATAATTATAATACCACCTTTAGCTTATCCCAGGACCAACGACGTGGACGTAGTGGTAAAAATGGCCCCACTTTTTTTTTTTAATTTTTTTTAACTTTTTAAATTTTTTTTTTAATTTTTTTTAACTTTTTAAATTTTTTTTAAAATTTTTTTCAAAAATTTTTTAAACACTTTTTTTTTATATGAGCCTTCTGTACCTTAATCTAAATATGCTCTGATGAAAATTCAACAACTGCCTTCTTTAGCCTCAATGAATAAGAAGAGTCAGTAATAATATTTATCTTGTACCGCTCCCAGAATTTTAAAAATTCGCGGTGAATTGATTCACCTGCTTGCTCTGACCATGTGCCTAGCCCAGTATTATTTAAAAACAGCAATGAGTCTTTTAAATGAGCCAAGATTACATGCATTTTCAACGTCACTGAAATTTGTAAGCTTTGAAAAGCATTTTGTAACTCAGTTAAATACGAGTCTACATCATCATGAATTTTCTTAGAAGAAAAACAGCAGCTAACTATTTTGTCCATAGCCTTGAAAGCAGTTACATATGGTACTAACTGCAGAATTCCAACGCTTTCATAAATATTTGCATCCAGAAGTTTATCCGATTCTTTTAAAAGCTTTCGGCATGCGTTTCCCTCGAATATATCTCCATGATAGTTTTTTGAGATTACCTTTAATTTTGTAGGACAGATTAATGCCTTCTCTTTACCTACAAGAGGAACTATGCCATCCCAAAATAAATGGTTGACAAATCCCTGTAAAAGGTACAACTCGGGAATGACACATTTTTGTAAAACATAAATGTCATTTTCTTCATTGAAAAGCGGTGGATTAATTGTACTATTGCATTGCTTAGCAAATTTTTTTTCCCTATAGAACAGAATTTCGCATAATCTGCTTTTAAGTCTCCGTACGTTTTCAGTTTCAAAGGATCCTCAGAACTCATTATGTCACTACTAAGCCCTGCATCAGTTACATCATTCTGTTCTGAATTCGCATGATTTCTTAAGTCTGATAGTTTAATAAAACAGTAAGGACAAGGGTAAGTTGATGTCGCAGTTTGTTGACCATTTATCATTATTAAGAGTTTGAAATCCGACACGAATTTAAAAGGAATACTATTGAGGTTGATCAGATCAAATAAAATCTTTATATTCTCATAAGTTTCCTTTATTTTCGGAACTACACACAACATGATCAATCTTCGTACACTTGTTATTTTACTCTTTTTGGCAACACTACCACCCTCAGAATATAATGCTCTAGACTTAAGCGGTATGTCTTCATCTGAATCAAGATCTTTTTCCAATTCACTTAAGTAATTTTCTGGAAATATGGACATACATATTTTGAAAAAACCTTGGCCACCATCAGCCATAACTTTAATAGCATAATTACCAATAATATTTCGTTCTATTATCAAGGCATCAAGGATTTCTTCAGCATCTGCGTAAACAACAGGTCTTTCTTTTTTTACATTTGTACCATCACATTCGAATTCATGTACACTTTCTTTGTATAAATTTTCCAACTTTTTTGATTCTTTAGAAACATGTTCTCTATAATACGTTGGTACAGATTTTTTCCCAACATTGCATCTCAAAAAATTGGTTAATTGCTTCATATGATTAGCTGATGCACCAGTATTTATTTTAAAATTATCCAATTTTTCGGCTGAAATCTCAGGGACATTTTGTTTTCTCGGGTTAATCAGAATTTTTGAAGTTGAACCTTTGGTGCTTAAATTTATTTCAACATTACTAACTCTATCACTGGTATCAACGTTAGCCTTTTTCTTTAAAAGGTCGTTTATAACTTGGTCTTGATGCTTTTCAGGAAGTTTTTCAAGAAATTTTGTTACATTCCCTGTAACGTTTTTGCAAGTATGATTTTTACCCTTTCCGATTTCCTGAAAACAACTTGTACAAAGCTTAATAACATCGTTTGCCATCTTTTTGCTTACCTTTTCTGAATGTCTCTCACTAACATTAGAAAATTCATTTAAAGCATCAACTTTATTTTCCAATTTTCTCTTAATGCCTTTACCTTTTTCGACATTTGAATGGCCCTTGTATCTTGCATTTACACAAATATAACAAATACAGACACTCGTATCTGCTGTACGAGTATTTTTTCGTAATTTTAAATCTTCATAATTTGGCATGGATTGTATTGGCCTTTTAAAGATACCTTTTTCATGATCTAGAAGAGTTAGGTAGCATGTTCTGCAAATGCTCAATGGAAATTTCTCATCATTTAAATTAAAACTATTGTTGACAAATTCTTTTATTAGATTACTTACCTTTTCGTTTATAAGAAATTTTTCTGGTTTAATCTTTCCAAAAGCAATTTTCTTACCGCAGGGTGCACATATTTTCCTCCGGTTCTCCTCATGAGAACTCATTTTAAGATGGAAAAAAAATTGATCTTGTGAGTAAGCAAGTTAGTCAGTCAGTTGTTACAAGACGTTACAGAAATAATGCACGAATTCATTGATATGAATGGATATACCGAGCGGTAGGCTAGAGGTTACAATGGTGTGGATTGTCGATTAATTGTCCGATTCACACCGCTGGAACCCGGTTGAACTCTGGAGGGTTTTACTGCAGTTTTCCTAGTATCCTCGGGGACTCTTGTCGAGAGCATCAGGCCAATAAGGCAAGAGTATAATGAAGAAAAAAAAGAAAAAAAAATGGTTTAACAATGAATATTACAGATACGATTGCTGATTATTGAACATTATATAAGACAGTGTTGAAACTACATTTCGCAAAACGTAATTTTGAGTTTTTTCGAAAAAACGATCAGCTAGGATTTTATGAAATACAGTTTTTACATCTACGAACAGTCTTCTAAGAGCCTGTTCAGTCAATTTTTGGATCCATTTTAATCGAACCTGTCGATGCTTGAGGACCACTGTGGCAACTCCATGTGAGATTGGGGGTCTATCTTCCGATTTCTTCCATACTACATTTTTGGGTAAAGGTTATGGGTTAAATTGAGTAAAAAAATTAAAAAAAAAAATATTTATTACTTTTCGAGATATTTGCATTAAAAAAATATTGCAACTTTTTTTTCTATTACTCATAACTTTTTTACTTGTAGTCCTAGAAAAAAATTTCTTAATCATTTTTTGCTAAGAAAATATTGAAGTTTAAGAAAAAAAAAGTAATTTTTAAACATTATAATTTTTTAATTTATTTAAAAAATAAAATTTATTTTTAATTTTTAAACTTGTTAGGGTACGGTCACACTTCAACGAAATCTAGTGAATGTTTAGTAAATTTCTATTTACAACTGAAATTTTTGAAAAATAACTAGAAAGTTACTAAACATTCACTAAATTTTGTTGCAGTGTGACAGACCAAATGTTTTTGCATGCATACCCAGTGCAGGCATGAGATAGTGTAACCGCACCCTTATCGGATTCCGTTTAAGCTGAAAAAATCCATGAACATTCCTTAGTATGATTATTTGGCGAATACCTTATTTTATGTTTTCGAGATATTAATTTATTAATAAAAATTAATAAAAAAATGAAATATTTTACGAACAAATAAAATAAGAATAATTTGAAAAACATCATTCTAATGCTTATCGAAATCCGCATCCAACGAGCCCTATATGAACTATTTCGGATAAACGGGTGTTAAATTACACAGGCACACAAAAAAAGTTGTCTGTTTCTTGAACAAGGCATAACATTCCTATAGTATTTTGGCCCGCTGAATACGAATATGAAGTTCGAATTGCTTCATCACTCTCTGATTTTTTGTAAATCGAAAAAAACACCCCCTTAATCGTCAAAGTCAAACTTAGTAGATAAAAAAATTAAAAAACAGATTTTTTTATTGAACAGAACCTTACAAATACGTATTTTGGCTCCACTAACTCAAACACAAAGCCAGAACTGATCCAGCACCCTCTATATATTTTTCAAATCGAAAAAACCACCCTTAATCGGAAAAATTCAAATTTAGGAGATAAAAAATTAAATAACAGATTTTTTTAATACACAGAACCTTACAACAACGTATTTTTGCACCATTAACACAAAAATAAAATCAGAACTGAGCCAGCACCCACAGATTTTTTTAAACGAAAAAAACCACCCTTAATCATACAGATTCAAACTTAACTTTTTCGTTGGGAGAAAATTCGAAAGCAAGTACAAATAAAATTTTCTGTACCTATGATACGGAAGAAACCATCATGCCAAAAAGATTGCTACTTTTGTAATACTTCTAAGTTTGAGTTTGTCCGATGAAGGGTGGTTTTTTCGATTGAAAAAAATTCAGATGGTCCTGGATCAGTTCTGGCTGTGTATTTGAGTTAGTGGAGCAAAAATACGTAGTTTTAAGGTCCTCCTAAGTTTGAATTTTTCCGATTAAGGGTGGTTTTTCCGAAAAAAAATCCAGATGGTGCTGGATCAGTTCTGGCTTTCTTTTTATGTTACTCGAGCAAAAATACGTAGGTATAAGGGTTTGTTTTAAAAAAACATTTGTTATTTACTTTTTTTATCTCCTAAGTTTGAATTTGTCCGATTAAGGGTTGTTTTTTACGGTTAAAAAAAAGAAGGTGCTAGGTCAGTTCCGGATTTGTTTTTGAGTTAGTGGAGCAAAAATAAGGTAAGGTTCTGTTTATTAAAAAATCTGTGATTTAATTTTTTTATTTCCTAAGTTTAAATTTCTCCAATATAGGGCGATTTTTTCAATTTAAAAAATCCAGAAGGTGCTGGATCAGTTCTGGCTCTGTGTTTAAGTTAGTGGAGCCAAAATACGTAGTTGCAGGGTTCTATTTAATAAAAAAATCTGTTATTTATTCTTTTTATCCCCTAAGTTTGAATTTGTCCTGTTAAGGGTGGTTTTTTCGATTTAAAAAAAATCAGATGGTGATGGAGCAATTCTGACTTTATATTCGTTTTCAGCGTGCCAAAATACTATAGGAATAGTATGTCTAGTTCAAGAAACAGACAATTTTTTTGTGTACCTGTGTTAATAATAATTAATAAAAATTATTTAAATAATTAATAACATCTGAAGTAGTGAAGATAAACGTTTGCTATGGTAACTGTTACCATAGCAGACATACGAGTGTACGACGGACAAACGCCAAAGCGAAACTATAAGGCTTTCGGCCCTGGGCCACGAAACCCTAAAAAAGAATTAACTGTTTATCTTCACTCCTTCAGATGTTATTAATTATTTAAATAATAATTATTATTAATTATTAATATAAAATCTGTTCATCCGAAGCAGTTTATATAGGGCTCATTGGATGACGATTTTGATAAGCATTCGAATGGTGTTTTTAAAATTATTCTAATTTTATTTGTTCGTAAAATATTTCCTTGTTTATTAATTTTTATTAATTAATTAATTAATATCTCGTAAACAAAAAATAAGGTATTTGCCTAGTTTGGCACATGTCTTTGGATTATATTAAGGAATTTCATAAATGTTTTCAGCTTAAACGGAGCCCGATAATGAGTTTAATAATTAAAAATAAATTTTAATTTTTAAACCTTTCGAGCACGGACCTGGGTCGTTTTTGACCCAGGAAAAATTTCAAATTGTTGTAATTCCTAAAAACGGCCGCCGAAGGCGCCCTTATGCATTGGTAAAAGAAGTTGTGATTTCACTGAACCTCTCTACCGAATGGTAGAACAGCGGTGTCCCTTGTGCCGTCAAAAGAAGTGCTTCAACTTGCGTACGGACAAAAAGGACCCAGGTCCGGACTCGGAAGGTGCGAAAAGTGTAAGTAATTTTTTTTCTGTTTTTCTTTAAAATTTGTTTTTTTAATGTAAAAATGTTTGTTATAATATAAAAAAGTTTAAAAAATAATTAAAATGTAAGAAAAAATTTTTTTTTGATCGAAAAATTCTTTTTGACATTTTTATGTAGTTTTTTATATAAGAATGTTTGTATTTTATAATTTAAAACGTTTTTAATAATAATTATTATTCTTTACTGTATAAACTTATACTGAACTTTAACCATTATAGCGCCTACCTAGATTTAGTTAATATTTTATATTTTGTATTGTTACTTACGTAACTATTAGAATTTAGGAGTACTTTTGTACGAAAGGGCATGTCCCGTTAATAAATGAAATGAAATGAAATTTAATTTAATAATAATGAAATAAGTAAAACAAATGTAAAAAATATTTTAAAGAAAAGGATTTTTGCAGTTTTTTGTATCGATTGCTCCAATAAATAAAATTGTGATTAAAAACTACAGTATTGAGTTTTTACTGATTTATGCCTATTTTACAATTTTTTTTTCATTAAAAAAAGTCAATATAATTTTTAATTGAAAATTTTGAAGTAATTTTTTACCATTTTTCAAGTTAAAAAATTAAGCTTTATTTATAAACAAAATTAAATGTACTATTTTTTTATGACAGCCACAATCTTCACCTTTAATTTCCTTTTTTAAACTTTTCGATATCTTAATTTGGCTCAAAGTTATGATTTTTGAAGTGAAAAAGTGATTTTTCAGTAGGTAACGCTATTTTTTAATAATAAAAATAAATAAAAAAATTTTTTTTTTTAAAAAAACAAAATTGTTACTTCATTTAGAACGATTAATGAAGATCTATAAATTTTTTCAATTTTTTTAAAGCATTTTTTCTACCTCTAAATACGACAAGACGAAAACGATCCAGGTCCGGGCTCTGAAGGTGCCGCAAAAACGTCCGGGCTCTGAGGGTTAAATAAATAAATTAAAAAATTTTAATTTTTCAAAATTAATTTTTTTTCTTACACTTCAATATTTTCTAAGCAAAAAATGTTTAAGAAATTTTTTTCTAGGACTAAAAGTATAAAAGTTATGAGTAATTGAAAAAAATGCAAATATCTCGAAAAATAATAAATATTTTTTTCAAAATTTTTTTTACTTAATTCAACTCATTACCTCTACCTTAGAATGTAGAATAAAAGAAATTGGAAGATAGACCCCTCAATTTCACATCGAATTGCTCATATATGGCTTATTTCATTTAAATTGTCATATTCAGATTCCAGAAAAGTTGAGTTGAAAAATTTTGATTTTAAGGTTGGAACTAATTTTTTTATACAGTTTAACATGTTAAATTAACAAAATAAATAGTGGTCACAAAATTAAAGTCATATATTGCTTATGGAAGACGGTTTTTTTTGGCAGAAATCGTCATATCTTATAAAAAATTTTTTCTGTCAATTTTTGATAAAATAATAATACTAAATATAATTTGATTTGACTGGTGATAAGTATACTAAGGTTTTTGGGGTCGCTGATTCCGAATTTGAAATCAGATTTAAAATATTTTAAATGGCGGACCTAAAATGGTGACCATGAAAATTTAAAAGTTGATTCGATTCGCTTGAACCTCGTTACTTAGGAGTTTTTTGGGTCGCTAATTCCAAATATGACGTCAGATTTTCAAAATTTAAAATTGTGTATCCAATTTGGCGACCCAATATGGCAGATAATTTCAAGACTGATGGGATCTTAATACGATGAAATCAAATTCTTTTGGAAGCTCTGTTTAGAACCTTATTAGGCCTATAAGTGATTTTTAACTGGACTACGAAGGGGTTAAAATTTATATAAGCAAAATGAAAAATTTACGTCCTTAAACATTATAAACATAAAACAAATAAACATCTATTTATTTCGCCGAAAAAATTTAAAAAAAAATTTTTTGTGGGGGCGGAAATATTTTATTGAAAAAAATTAGAGGGGAGGGTTGCGTGTAAGGGTCATGTAGTACACAATTTAAGCTTTAATTTAAGACTTTTTTGAAGTTTTTACCACGTCTGGTTAAAGAGAAAAATCATATTAAACACCCATAAAAACACGTTTTTTGGGTGTTTTAAGCCCCACTTTTTTCAAAATCCTGACATGCTAGGCAATTTTAAGACCCGGGTGTTCAGCGCTCAAAAATACATTAGAAACCATTCTGATATCAAGATAAAATAAAAAAGTTTTATTTTGTAGGCCTCTGTGATTTATTACGTTTACTGAAGCCATATATACAAATTTGCATTACACTTATGACCATTACACTGTTGACATTTTACTCGTTTTTCGATTATAAAATGAAAACGGTTATACTTATATCGACGGGGTTGGTCTCATTCGAAAGAGAATCCAAAAATACATTAAATTCCATACCGATATAAAATTCAAAATATTTTCTAACCATTTTCAAGGCGGTTCACTGTTGACAGAAATTCAATTACGAAAGTGTTTCGGCTTTTTCTACCTCCAAGACAAACGAACAGATTTATACTTATATCGTTTTCGTTTTCTTCACACACTTCGTTGTTGTGTTTTGCTGCTTATGCGATGGTAAAGAAATTTTTTTGCTTATAAGGTAATTTAAATAGCAGGTGAAAGTAGGAAATTCTGCCGGCAAAACATAAAAATACAAAAGTGAGGGACACGTCATTTTCATTTTCTGGAAATTGTATAAAATAAAGTTTAATTACCAACACTTGATTTTCCTTAAATATAGAACTAATACTTCACGAAACATTTTTTTAATCTTGTTTAAACACTATATTTTCAACATACACGGAAAAAATAAGTCAGCAAAACTTTCGTAAACTAGTATTTCACTTTTGGACGAGGCACAAATTTTTAAACGTTTCATACACTTTTTAGTAATGAAGCATAAACTTTACCGAAAAAGTGAAACAGAGTCAAGAAATTATTTACAAACTGTATAGAAAGATCAGTTTGTTAATCTATATTGAACAGTTTTTAATAATATTATTTAAAGATTGTCGAATTTCTATAAAAAGTTTTACAACATTGTAATAATTGAGGTTCGAAAGTTTGAAACATAAAAGAGAGTAGTTAAGACAGCAGTCAACGAAAGAATCATAGACTTTTTCTAAAATTCCAAACATGCGCAGTTAGTAGCTTGGTCAGTGTTGATCAGTGAAATTAACTTCTTCGTTCGCGTGGCTCTGGATAGCCGCGGCGGTTAGTTGCTAAGACAAAATGCGTTATATATCTTGGTTAGGTAGGTTCGAATCCCGCGGAAGCGAATTCCGAATTTTAATGTCGATAAAATTGTGTATAGTGCGTATATAAGATATTAATAATTGTGTTTCAAGTGATGTACAAATTAAGTAAAAAATACCAAAAAAATACCCCTGAATGTGAAATTTTTTTTAATTTTTCTAAATTTTTTGTGAGTTTACAAGCGTTTGGTTGACTGTCGTCGAATTTTTATGGATATAAGTGTTACGAAATCTTTGGTGCACGTACTTAAGTTCTAGCTGAGAGTTTATAAAAGTTTGATAAACTGATTCCGAAACATCAGAGCACATTGAGCATTGGCTCGTATACACAGTTCACATTTTTATAATTAGTTTTGTTTTCTTAATAAACTGTGTCTATACTTTTTGAACAACTCTCGTTCCAGTCCAAAAGTGAAATACTAGTTGATGAAAGTTTTGCTGACTTATTTTTTCCGTGTATCATTTATTTAAACCTTGAAAATCTTTCCGGAGACGCATTACACTTATGACATTTTGCCTGCTTTTTGTTCTGTCAATATTATGAAAATCACTTTTATGTCCTAATAAGTAGAAAAATTGTTGAAAATTATTGCATTTTACTATATAAACAAATTAATTTCAACTAATATTATATCAAATAATTTTTCTTGGCAAGGGACACGAATATGACAATTTAAATAAAATGAGCCATATACCCCTGATAGCATCGGATATCCGCCAGATATCCTGTCAATATCCACGGATGTCCTACAGATATCTGACGAGTAATTTAAAGATATCCTGTAGAGCGGAAATGTCAATATGCATAGGATATCAATCGGATATCGCAGGATATCCTTAAAATTTACAAAAATATCCCCAGGATATCTGTTAGTTATCCGTAGAACATCCTCAGGATATCTGGAGGACATTCTAAGGATATCCAGAGGACATCCTATGGATATCGGGTGTTATTTTTTCTAAAATGTACCAAATTTGCACTAACTTAAAAATAGAAGCTTAAAATTATAACGAAATTATTAAATTAATTATTATTGTTAATTATTAACCCTCTTTTAAATGTTACAAAAAGATAACCCAACGTGAATATTTGTTAGACGCCAGTCAATTTTTATATGGAATTGGCAAACCAAGAAAACCACAAATTTCACAAATTAACCCCAAAACTCTAAATCAATCAAAATAAATCTCAGAGGAAATTCTGTCGGTGAAAAAGGTGAACAACAACTCCGCCGCTGTGATGACCTAAAAAATGGACAGAGGATCTCCTTGGGGTCCACTCCAAAATAAAAGAGACACCCACACTAACTTTTCTTCTCTTTTATTTATTTTATACTCTGGACAAAACAAAACTCTCTTCTACACTAATATCGTTACGAGCACGCTCTCTCCATATATATTCTCTTCCTCGATCGTCTTCGTCCTCTCCTCCACACGTTCCTATAGTGGCCGCCGTGATGGCGCCACGTTGCGGACTCCTGCATCATCCTGTCCTCTGATCTACCGAACGCGCGAAAATAAACCCAAGTCGAAAATTGCCTTGTGATGAATTACTTCGTCACAAATACTTGACATTCTGTCTCTCCGTCGATGAAGCCTTTGTCGTTGATCTCGTTCCCTTTGTCTCATATTACCCTTGTCGAAATTGCTCCTCGAATCTAAAATTATATTATCCTTAGTACAAATTACTGAGTTCGTAGGGGGAGATATCGTTTAAGTTCTGAGACATGGATTTTAGGAATACGACGACTCTCGTTATCGCGTAAGACAAAAACCGTAGGTGATAATTTCTCCACGAATTCGAAAGGGCCCTCATATTTCGGTGCGAGTTTTGTTGCGAAATTCCGTGTACCACTCGACAATTTGTGTGATTTACGGAGTACTAAATCACCCACGTTAAACAAACCTTCACGTCGATTACGGTTGTAGTACTCGGTCTGTCGATTACGTTCTTTGTCGATAAATTTTGCTACCAAGTCTCGCAACGCATCCAACCTCTTTACCCTGTCTACCCAATCTTCTGGCGCAATTCTCTTAACCTGATTTCGTTGTTCTACCTCCCGTCGCAAACTTTTAACCGGTCGAGGATGTCTTCCGTAATTTAAAAATGCGAGAGACGTTTTAGTTGCCACCTGTGTCGCGGTGTTCATAGCGTGGTGAAACTCATGAACATGAAGATCCCAGTCGTGATGATCTTTCCCTATGAAAGTCGCAATCATGGTCTTCAATCGGCGCGTTAGTCAAGCAGAATGGCATTCGTCGATATTGCCACAGTCCTGAGTCAGGGAAGGCAAAGGCCGTGTACTTTCTGCTCTTTTCTGCCATTGGAATTTGGTGATATGCCAATTTTAAATAGATCTTCGACAAATATCGCGCCTTCTTCAACTTGTCGAGTATGGAGTCTATCGTCAGAATTAAATAGGCGTCCTTGATCTTTGACCTTGTTGACATCCCTATTGTCCATACACATTCGGAAATCTCCATTTCCTTTTCTGGCATCCACCGGTGCACTCTTCCAGTCGCTACTTGATGGTTCGATCACGCCTTGCCCATGACATGCGTCTCTGGCGATGCTGTACTGGTGTCTCATCCGTAACCCTTATATGATGTTCTATCAGATTTGTCACCCGTAGTACGTTAGATTCAGGAAGAACCAATCGGTTCACCATTTCTTGAATGATCTCTCTTTGTTTGTCCGTCAACGCAGAGATTCCAGCGCATTCAGCGTAGATCGACTCATCACTCTCCAAAAACATGCCAGTCGACATTGAAAACTCTCCATAACCCCAGTCCCAATTGTTCCTCCATGTTCCAGGCTTTACAGAAATCCATACCCAAAATTATGTCTTGTACTACTGAACTAAGGACCTTGACGCTAAACGGTTGAGATGGCCATCCACCTCTATATTCAAAATCAACAATCCAGCTGTCTCAGTTACTCCTCCAATGGCGCTTCTTATCGATGTATTGCAAGATTGGATGCGGCTAATCTGTTGCTAAACACCGAGATCATCGCTCCAGGGTCGAAAAGTGCCTCATAAGATTTGTCGCCAATGGTCATTCGAAAAAAATAACGATTTTCCATACGACTGCCGTCTACATCCTTGTCGAATAAGGGTTCTAGGTCAGCTGTGCCCGTCAAAGCCTCTCCCCTCCCCTGGACTATTAGTACTGACTCCATTTTAGTATCTTTAGTCCCATCTGTCACCAATATGTTTTTGAGTGAATGCTCTCCACTTGTTTGACTTTTTGGTACCCGTGTCACAAATTTGAATGAATTCTCTTCATTTAATTCGTCGGTACCAACTCTCTCTTCACTTTGTTTGAATGGTCTCTTCCCACTCTGTTGCCCACTACAGGATGCACCCTCGTTGATAGGGAAAAAATTTAACCGTCTTGGTTTACTCTTATTTTCCCCTGGACCTTCTCCAACCCTGGTCGCTACTCCGTCGTTAAGAATCCGTTTTAAGGATTCTTCAGTGGGTTGGAGGGGGGTACAGACCCGCTCTGTGCCCCCCATTGTCCGTTTCCCAAAGCGGCCCTCACTTGGACGCAATTCAGACAATTAAGGAAGTGACGCCTGGTGATCGATAAACAAGACATGAGTCTATCTGTACATTGGTTGTGCACTGTGTTGCGAAATGACCACGCTGCTGGCAGACAAAACATGTCCTCATGGGACATTCTGAGACTCTGTGTCCGACCATTTGACATGTGAAACATGCCCCCACAAATGGCTTCGGCCAACCCGTCGCAATTTGTGTTGTTTGTTTTGGCGAAAACGGACGCTTCCCCTTTCCAGCGGCCACTGTCGCAAAAGTAGGTGTTAGATTGGGAGCTTGTACCGGAGTCGCGGATGGCTGAGGCGTTGATTCCTTAATTGCATTCACCTCTTTAGTCCCCTTCTTGAAATCAGTCTTCTTATTCTTCTTCGACTTTTTCCCTTTCTCTTTATTATCGACCACCTTCTCCAATTCGCTACCCGTCGCTGACTCGTCCTCTAAGGCCGCTATCTTCTTAGTCTCCTTTGAGGAAGATGGCCTTTTATCATCCTTTTTCGCACCCTTATAAGCCGCGGTGGGAAAACGCATTTTTTCTCTAGAGGTAGAGGGAAAGTACCTATCGTTGAGATCTTGAACCCTTTTGAACTATCGCAAATTCTTTTCTAATTTCGAGAGTGATTCTAACCCCGATGAATCATCTTGTTTCCGATAGGTGGGAGTAAGTCCCTTGTACGCGATTTTAACCTGTTCCCTGGTCGACAATGGTTTCCTAAGATGTCCCATTATGTCAAATACTCCCGTCGAAAAACTTTTTGAAACAGTCTCCACGTCTTAATTTCTTTACGAATTGTGGGGAACCACCTACTCGCATTACCCTTAAAAATGCTTAGAAGTGTTTGGAGGAGATCTTCGTCGCTTATTATGGCGCAATCTCGGCCCGAGAACTTAAGGGGGTAGTCTGGTGTTACGATTACTTTTTGGGAGCTTATTTCAGGATTTTTTTTTATTATAAAATAAAATATAATCACACCAAATCTTTTTACTTCGTTTTATTCTAATCATGAAGTGTTGAAAAAAATTATAATCGATTATTTTTTACTAGATTTTGTTATTTATATTTAATATTAATGTTTATAACAAAAAAATGCTGGCGCAGATGATTTACAAAAATCTATCCGACCGATTGCTCCAATTTTTTACAGCTTATTCTACACAAGCATGGCTCTGGCCCGTACTAGAATAAAACAAATTTTGTTAATAAATAACAAAATAGCGGACTATATAAGCAAAAAGATTCAAAAATTGTCTCTTTTTTATTGACAAAAAGTTAAAAATAAAAAAAAATTGGAGCAATCGGTCGAACAGATTTTTGTTTAATCACCTGCGCCAGCATTTTTTTGATATAAACATTAATATTAAATATAAATAACAATGTCTAGTAAAAAATAATCGATTATTATTTTTTTCAACACTTCATAAGGAGAATAAAACGTTGTAAAAAGATTTGGTGTGATTACATTTTATTTTATAATAAAAATAAATTCTGAAATAAGCTCCTAAAAAAAAGCCTAAACACCAGACTACCCCCTTAATATCACAATCTTTTAGAGTCCTATTGACTTTATTTCGTCGAGAAGTTTCACGAAAATCTCTTCGCATTTGAGTTCTATCACTTACGTCCGTTTCGTTATCAGTGGAAGAATTCTCGAAAAGTATCCTCCTAGCATCAACACGTGGTGTATTCTGGGGGGTATGCCTTCGGCTGAGTTCCCTACGTTCCTGACGATTCCCTTCCCTAGCCGAGAATCGGTCGCTAACTTCCGATCTCACTCTACTGTAGCTGTGTATCTCACTGGGTTCGCTCTTTACTCCTGAACCCCTTTCTCTTTTAATGTATGTGCGCTAACTCTCACATACTTCTTCTTTCATATTCCTGATTTGACCTACTGTCCGGGGGGTTGGGTTAGGGATGGTGTTGGGACTCTCTCCTCCTGATTGATCCTGATTAACCGAAGTTATTTCATACCCTTCCCCTGTCGCAAGTTGTACTGGGTTTTGAGTTGGCCGGTGAAAATTGCTATTAACCCCCACATTCTGACCCATACTAGCAGCCATTAAATGGTTATTAATACGGATCAGCTGTTGCAATTCTAGACTCAGGGTAAATTTGGCTATGGTTTGTCACAAGCTAAGCACACCAGGCAACATCATCGCTGAAACCCTCATTGACGGGGCAGAATTCACAGTAGTCGTTGGCGCGGAAATCATAGAATGAACGGCTGACGTATGTGGTGGGGAATTTGTGGGATCGACGCTGTGGACATCACCGGTGGTGATTGTGGAAAGGGCAGTGGAGGGGCCGGAAAGTCATCGGTGGTCGGACTTGGTCTGCTGTGCGATGATTTATTTCCCCCCCTTCTTCTTAAAGCTCCTTGACTTTGTTGATCTCCTAAAACTCCCATGTGACGAATCGACCGTGAATTTTCCTCCTCGTCGCTACTCGAATAAAACTCGCTTCTTCTTTTAAGATTTACATTGGGCAATAATTCTTCTTCCGTGAATGCCTCAAACTGAAAAACTTTAACTGAATTCCCTTTATTTTAATCGTTGCAAAAAGGTACTTCAGTTTCTGGGGGAAACGCGAGTTTCAATTCTGCCCGAAATAGTCGTTCTCGCAAAACTTGTAACGAGCCACTAATACATAATTGATTAGTCAACAGACTCGTTACCACTTGTCCTATTGGCATTCCTATAATCACTTGCCATAATTCCTTCGCCTGTGGGATTGTGAACAAGTGATGCAGCCATTCTTTGTAGAAATGCATTCGTTTAATAGCCTCTGCCATCTTAAACGCTCGAAAAATTCAATTCCCTACTAGACACGGCACTGGTCAATAAAAAGAAATTCCGCTAAATAATCGAGTCGCCACAAAGAAAATTTTTCTTCCTTAAAAATTTTCACGCAAAATTGTAAATTAATTTTTGAAGGGCCCGTCGGTCCGTTCACACGGCCCTGATAAACAAAATGAAATTAAACAATTACTTGACTTGTCGTAAAGGAAATTTTACCCACAATAATTTTCAATTATAATTAAAATTTTTATGGAAAATGACCGTCGCGATAATAATACGGTCCTGAATTAATTGAGCTCCCACCGGCAATAACTCGATCTGCGCTTGAAGAGAGAATTTCAAGCCAGTCAAGCGGTCGAAGAATGAGAAAATATAAAATTCGAAAATTTAAATTTTGAAACTTACTACCATGTAGAGTATAAAAATTCCCAACTTTTTTGTCTTTGAAATTTTTTTGTAGGACTTTTATTTTTAATAATAATGGACAAAAACTAAATTCTTTTCCATTCTCAATTTCATTGAAATTTAAAACTAAAATTGTCCTATCTTGCACAAATCTTCATGAAATCAATTAAAAATTGACATACTTACGTATTAAGGTCTACCAAAGACGATAAAATGGTTAAAACATTTTTAAAAAATTATTGCAAAATTATTTGTTAATGTAAATAGAGTATTATTAATCTAAACCAAACAGTATTAATAGATTTTTAATACAAAAAGAATTTAAATTTAGTTGAATATACATACAAGTTTCATAAAAATATATTATAAATAATTTACAGAAATGTAAAATATTGTTATTTGAATAAATATAATTTAAAAGACTAAATATATTAATCTTAAACTTACCTTTAAACAAGTTAACGGAAAATAGCAATAAAGTTTCCTCACCGTGAAGACTGCGTATCAAAATGTCAAAACGCCGCGCGGCGCATATTTTCTTAAACATTATGTAACGTTTTTATTTTAATCCGATTTAAACAAAACTTTCCAAAAAAATTCATCACATATTAATAAACAAAAGTCTCACTGGAAGTTTTGTCAACTCGAAAGTTCCCTGCATACTTTTTCTCGTCAAAGTTGAGTAAACGTATTTACTGACAGGTCTCTATTTACATTAACAAATAATTTTGCAATAATTTTTTTAAAATGTTTTTAACCATTTTATCGTCTGTGGTAGACCTTGATACGTTAGTATGTCAATTTTTAATTGATTTCATGAAGATTTGTTCAAGATAGGACGATTTAAGTTTTAAATTTCAATGAAATTGAGAATGGAAAAGAATTTAGTTTTTGTCCATTATTATTAAAAATAAAAGTCCTACAAAAAAATTTCAAAGACAAAAAAGTTGGGAATTTTTATACTCTACATGGTAGTAAGTTTCAAAATTTAAATTTTCGAATTTTATATTTTCTCATTTTTCGACCGCTTGACTGGCTTGAAATTCTCTCTTCAAGCGCAGATCGAGTTATTGCCGGCGGGAGCTCAAGTTTTGTTAATTTTACAATCTTTTTCAACAAGTCACACTAATCGACTCTCAATTTTATTCTACTCGTTGTATTTAAAATTTTCAAATTCTCCACTCATTGAAAATTTTACAAGTCACAAGATTCCCTACTGCGCAAGTCACGAGTGTTTGAAATTTTTTATCTTATTCTAAGTCGAGAAGCATGGGTTTCAAATTCAAACACCGAGATATCACTTAATACGCATGCGCGACGAACCACAAGATATTGTATAATTCAAACGCCGGCCACGTGGGAAGCAATTATTAATAATAAATAATGTTTTCAAAATGTAATCACGTACGAAATTCCAAAAAAATTCACTGATCCCGAGAAAAATCGGTTCATTAAAATCGGTCGAGAAATGTCTGAGTAATTAATCTTTAAAAAATTTACACGTGACTATGGCGGCCGCGATGCATATTAAATTTATCTGGGAACACTCGCGAAATTTTCTTACTTTATTCGCCCGGACACAACTCCTCAACTATGTCGCAAATTACAATTTCACAACAGGAACATAATAAATTCAAAACATGAAGAATTACAACAAGCAACAAAATATTGTCTGTCGAAAATATCAAGTCGAGAAAGTCACAAAAATCAAGTCACGAAAATTTTGTCTTGACTCAAAGTTTCCCAACGAGGCCCCACGTTGGGCGCCAATTTTTATAACGAAATTATTAAATTAATTAATATTGTTAATTAACAACCCCCTTTTAAATGTTACAAAAAGATAACCCAACGTGAATATTTGTTAAATGCCAGCCAATTTTTAGATGGAATTGGAAAACCAAGGAAACCACAAATTTCACGAATTAACCCCAAAACTCTAAATCAATCAAAATAAATCTCAGAGGAGATTCTGTCGAGAACGAAAGTCGAGAAAAAGGGACACGACAAAACAAAATTGGACTGATCCACTACGAAAAATCAAAATGTTAACCCTCCGGTGATCCGTCCAAACTCCTCTAAACTTCTTCTTCTCGAATCTAGTCTCGGTAAAAAAGGTGAACAACAACCCCGCCGTTGTGATGACCCAAAAAATGGACACAGGATCTCCTTGGGGTCCACTCCAAAATAAAAGAGACACCCACACTCACTTTTCTACTCTTTTATTTATTTTATACTCTAGCAAAACAAAACTCTCTTCTACACTAATATCGTTACGAGCCCGCTCTCGCCATATATATTCTCTTCCTCGATCGTCTTCGTCCTCTCCTCCACACGTTCCTATAGTGGCCGTCGTGATGGCGCCACGTTCCGGACTCCTGCATCGTCCTGTCCTATGATCTACCGAACGCGCGAAAATTAACCCAAGTCGAAAATTGCCTTGTAACGATATAAATATAAATTCATATAAATTTTTGACAAACTATTTCATTTGTAGTTTTTGAATGAAAGACATATTCCCAAAGAATGATTTGTTTTTCATTTTTAAACCTTAAAGTCTTTGGAGTCTTCTTTGTCATCATTGAACTTAATATTACATTTTGGACATGATAATCGCCGTTTTCCCAGAAAGAACAATAAACATTTTCTTGTTCTTTAATTTTTATACTTTAGTAACATTCTCTAGAACAACATTTTTCAACTGGTTTGAATACTTTTGCTTCTATTATTTTCCCGATTGTGAAATATATGCTTCACCCTAAAAGGATTTAATGTTATGTTATATATAATGCTGTTGACATATTACTCAAAACTTATAATAAAATATCAGGAAATCATTTTTCAAGAATATTAGTTAAAATATATATTAATTAGTAATAAAAAATTTAAACTTATTAATTAGGATAATAATACACCGAAAAAATAATGATTTTTTAACAAATGTTATTTAAAAACGCCCGTTTAAAAAGAATGTTATTTATTTCAGCCAATTTTCAACGAATCGATCCGAAAATTTCCAGAAAACTTCCTTTTTAC
Source organism: Leptopilina boulardi (assembly GCF_019393585.1). Lineage (NCBI taxonomy): Eukaryota > Metazoa > Arthropoda > Insecta > Hymenoptera > Figitidae > Leptopilina > Leptopilina boulardi. The sequence goes on from NW_026137710.1 coordinate 3,196,370, forward strand.
ATACGAAACAAATGTCTCACTGGAAGTTTATCGAACTTTAAAGTTCCCCACACACTTTTTATCGGTGAAGTTTAAAAAGGCGAATTCTAACTATACTATATTTAATATTAAATATTAATTAACAAAATACATTTTTTTTAATTTTTTTATTTTGTGAGCATCGTTATGGTATACTTTGTATTTTTGAAAAATTTCAGCTTATTTTGATAAGAAATGGCCAAATGGCAGCGATTTATGTTTTAAAAAGTGATTAAAGTTGATACAATTGAAAAATAAGTTATTTAATTAAAATATTAAAAATAATTTTTCAATTAAAAAAATGTAGAGGGAAAAAAGATGTGTTTTTTAATTCTCTACAAGATAGCTTTTTTCAAAATTTTTCATTTTTTTTCTCCGTTGGACAATACTTTTACCCGTTCTCGAGCGTCGGGGGAGTTATAGACTTGGGAGGCTCAATTAAAGTAACATCCATATATAATGGCTTACATTTAGCGAATATTTTATAGAAAGAATTTGATCGATTCAAGAATTTTTCTTAATGTAACACTTATATTTTAGTAACTTATGTAATTTTGTGTAAACTGTTTTAAAATCCTAGAATGCATTTGTAATAAAAAAATTTTATCGTAAATTAAAAAATTTATAAATCTTTTTGCAATTTTCGAGGCAATTTTAAATATTCCGAATTTTTAATGTTAATTTTTTTAGCAATGCTGAGCTTTTAAATATGAAAGATATTGAATTTAAAATGTTAAAAATAATTTTTTTGTCGATAAAAAAGTAAAAATATTTATATATAAAGTACTTATTTATTAAAGAGAATAATAAATCTTAAATGTATAAACATTAATAATTTAATTTGATGTTAAATTTCCGAACCAAACTCAATTTTAAAAAATTTTAATTATTTATTTATTATTAAAGAATTTTGTTTTATAAATTAAGCATGCAAATATGATGACAAGTGATAACTTTAAATTAGTACACACATTGTATATAGTTTTTACATTTTACTTTCATTTAATTTACAGGTAATCTCATTGCTCTGTTCATTACGATTGGTCAGACCCGTATTTAATAAGGGATAATACAAAAAAATGTTCTTATTCTAAGAATAGACAAAAAATATAACGATTATGATACAAATGACGAAAAATTTCCCCTAAGCATTTGCAGAACTTGCTCTCTTACTTTGTATGATGCAAATAAAAACATTTTTACAAGGCCATTGACAGTCACGCCTGAGTATAATAGTTTAGTTTTACCAAAAAATACTCGCACAACTACCGATTTGTGTAATTGTTATAATTGTTTAACAGGCAGACTTAAAGGACATGAAGTTGTTGAATTTTAAGAATATAATTGATACAACTTATGACCTTTATGGATCCTTAAATAATGAAAATCTTCTAAGAAAAGTAGTATAAAAAATTGGTCAAGTGCGAGTTACACTCGCTTACCTAGGGTTCCATTCACGATTATTTAAATTTTTATATATATTTAAAAAAAATAATTTTCTTTTAATTTGCATGTAAATATGTACATATATATGTAAAAGTTTAAGATGGTTAGCTAAAACATTGTTAAAGTTAAGATAAAAAGAAATTTTGAGTTTTTTCAGGAATTTCGAGTTTTTGTAGCGAAGCAATATTTAAGTCAATTTCAAAATTTTATTTTTCGTGACATCTACATGTGAAATTAAATGTGTCTCAAGTTTTAGCTTCTTAGCTCCAAATCTGTAAAAGTTAAGACGGGGGGACACGCTTTTTTCAAAAATTTCAAGTTTTTCAAATATACACTACCGTCCGAAATGGTGCGACATCTGCTTTTTCAACAACTATAAAACTGTTCAAATCTTCAAAAATATTAAAACTACACTAAATTATATAAAACAATTCATGTACACATTCTACCCTAGCGTATGCAAACCGTGAGAGTTAGCTCAAAAAAAGTCAAAAAATTAAAGTTCAATTTTACAACAAAATGTAATGTTTAAAAATCAAGTGAATAGATCATCTTAAACTTTTCTAATTTATGTAAGTAACTTTAAGATTTATACATTTTACTGATCATTTTATGTCGTTTAAATATTAATCATAATTTTTTGACTTTTTTGAGGCAACTCTCACGGTTTTCATACGCTAGGGTAGAATGTGGACATGAATTGTTTTAAATAATTTGAATTGTATAACAAAATATGATTCCAATGAGCCCAAGAACGTTTTAAAATATTAATTTTTGCTAGAAATCACGTTTGAAGCATCCAAAGCTTTGTTAAGATCGTCTAAATAGTTATCTAGATTTTTTTCTACTTTTCCAGATGTGAAACAACATACGACAACTTTATTCATGATAATAAAAGCATTTAAGTAAGATATGATACGATATGATATGACTTTCTCATAAACCTTATAATCTTTTAGATTGTGTGCCTCCTTCAATAATTGTGTACATGCGTTTCCATCGAAACAATCTCTAGGATAGTTTTTGGATACGAGTTTAAATTTTATTGGCCATATTAAAGCTTTTTCTTTTCCCAAAAAAAGTTGTCGCCGATACAATGACCGAATCCGTTTAAATCTTTTTATTCGAGAGTTTTTGGAGTCGCTGAAAACGAATTCGGGGTTAGTTTTTCAAAATTCAAAATGGCGGATCTAATATGGCAGACGACAATTTCAAAAGTCAATCCAATTTTCTTAAAAATGGTTATTCGGAGGTTTTTGGAGTCGCTGATAACGAATTTAAGGACTGTTTTTAAAAATTCAAAATGGCGGGACCAATATGGCGGACGACAATTTTAAAAATCTATCCAATTTACTTGAAAATCGTTACTCAGGGGTTTTTAGGGTCGCTGATTACGAATCTGGAATCAGTTTTTAAAAACTCAAAATAATGGATCAAATATGTCGGACAACTATGTTTTGAATCTATTTAATTGGCTTCAAAATGGTAAATTAGGGGTTTTCGAGGTCGGTGAACACAAATCTGAAGGTAACCCGAGTAACCATTGTCAAGTAAATTGGATGGATTTTTAAAATTGTCGACAGCCATATTGGATCCGCCATTTTGAATTTTTAAAAACGGACTTTAGATTCGTAATCAGCGACCCCAAAAACTGCCGAGTAACCATTTTCAAGTATATTGGATGGATTTTTTAAAACTGTTGTCCGCCATTTTTAATTTTTGAAAACGGACCTCAAATTCGTAATCAGCAGATGAAAATCTTGAAGAAACCATTTCGTATGATTTTTTTGAACATTATAATTCAATAATATAGCATGTTCTTTTTTTTGACATGGCCCCCTTTGACCCCCTGTATTTCCGAAAGGGGGCATACGCTAATCATGAAATTTTACAGGGATTATTAGGTCATCATATGTTACCATTTAGCATAAAGAAAGTTTTAAAATTCGAGGTACGAGAAAGGTGCATTTTTAGCATGGGGCTTTGTAATCGATGGATGTGACTAGCGATCACGGAGGGTGTTTTCTTCCTTTAGGCGTAGCCAAAATTTATTGATTCTAATATAAAAATAATAAATTTTATAAAAAAGTAATAATAGTATTCTCGATATTAAATATATACAAATAAAACAATACTCTAAAAATTATTAATAATATTTATCATTTACTTACCAAAAAACTGAATTTACAGTGGTCACGGAGGGGAGTTTTTTTTGTGTTGACGAACACTGCGAAACTAAAAAATTTTCTGACACTTATTGTTTTTATTTTAAAAATAAAGTACACAACATATGTTGTGTTCTTACCAAAGCAACATCGTCACTGTTAACACTTTTGAATTCTTCATTTCTCTATTATAATTTTTTTTTCATTTACTCATGATATTTGTAACCGGTCATGGAGGGGAGATTACTTTGCAAACAAAACTGATTTAATTCTAGGAAAAAATATTTTACAAATATTCTGTTTTACCCTTTATAAATCAACTACAAATAATGTAATTAGTAGATGTTACATGATTATATTCAATTATTTAAAATTGTCAATTTCTTTTTTATGAAATCTAATTAAATCCTGTTGACTTCTATCGTTAGGCCGACAACATTTTTAATTATTATAATTATTTATTAAAAATATAGTTTTTGAATTACAACGATTTTAATTTTTGACTTTAAAAAAAAATTCCAATGTACAATATTTATAAATAGAATACATAAAAGTTAACATATGGGGCATTCTACGAAAAATATTTATTCAAAATTTTTTTTTGCCTGGAACATTTTTTCGGAATCTTTATGAAAAATAAGAGAATACGTATTTTTTCCTTTTTTGATTTGATGAAAGTTACGGGGTTTATGAATTTTTTAAAATTAAAGTTTACATGAAGAAGGTACTTTTCAAACGCGTTTTTCTTCATTAACCCTCGGAGCACATACTGGGTCACACAGACCCTGTCATTAATTTCAATGAAGTGTAATTTGAAAAGTCGGCAATACAACACGAACCTAAGGCCATATAGTGGTAACTAACTAATAAGGAATAATAAGTAACATGATAATCCAAAGAAAATAATAAAATACTAGTAAATATGTTATTAAAAAAGTATAGTTTTAAAAAGTTGTGTCGAAAATCACATTTTTATCGTCTTAAAAGTTACCTTCGTTAAACTACAAAATAAATACCTTTTTTAAAAAATAAAATAAGGTAGTATTTTTTCCCTTATTCTAACACACTTCGAGAATATAAATCCCAATTTTTAGCTTAAAATATTAAAAATTACAAAAGTTACATTATTTTTAAATTCAATTTTTTCTTTTTAATTAGTTAACTTCACGAATTTTTTTTCAATATGCAAATAATTTAATAATATTTCTAAACTGCATATTCTTATTTTACAAGGTTCAATGAATAAAAAAATATTTTTTTTGCGTTGATCAGTCCAATAGTTTAAAAATGGGGGAGTTTTGTAAAGTAAACAGGGTCACAGCGACCCAGACTGTGCTACTTGTTCGAAAAAAGAGGTGTGTGCTCCGAGGGTTACAACGAAAAGATGGAAAAAAATATGCCATATGAAATTTTTCAAATTTTTTATATATGCAATAAAAAATAATATATTTTTAGTGGAAATGCCCAAAAAATTCTTTATTTATTAGAGATTGTATTGCAAAAAAAAATTGAAAATCCATGGTGTCTCTCTTTGAGAAAAATCAATATTTTTTTTAATTTTGACTTTTTGGGCATTTCCACTAACAATATATTATTTTTTATTGCATATATAAAAAATTTGAAAAATTTCCAACAAATTTCATATGGCACATTTTTTTCTATCTTTTCGTTTTAATGAAGAAAAACGCGTTTGAAAAGTACCTTTTACATAAAAATAAATATCAGGCTTTACCAACCTGATTAATCAGTCTTATTACCTTTAAGTAAATAAAATTTATTTTATTTAAAAACCACGCCTAGTTCGGAACGAAACAGTATGATTTCGGGGTTTTCAAATTTTGAACTTAGAGGTCATTTCTGAAAATTGAGAAATACAAAAAAACAAATAACACATTATAAACATTATCAGAAATGCCTTTAGAATTTCTTAGAGCTGTCCAAATAATTATATATAAAATATTAACTTTTAATCAATAACCTAAAATTTAAAGAAGACCTATTTAAAATTCATGATAAAATTGAGAAACTAAGTGAACTAATTTAATACAAGAAACAAAGGATGGCGTAATAAAGATTGCTGCAATCAAAGTTTATCCATACAAAATGAACTGAAACACTACCCCAATATTGCATGGTTGCAATAAAGAACATTGGCAACAATAAAATATACTTTTTCCCACCAGAAATCAGCTCAATAAAAACAGTACACACAAGTTGTTTTGGGTCAGTTTGTGAGAGAAGAGAGAGAGAGAGCTTAGTGTGGAGCTTGGAGTTTTTGAGAGTTTTGAGTTTGAGTCTCTGACAATGAGTTGAGAGACTTTTTGATACAAACCTCTAGTTTCGAGGTTATTTCCATTTGGAGTTTTTATTCTGAGTTTTGATTTTTGAGTTGAGAATATTTAAAGACTATTTATTTTTGAGTTGAGTTTATTTGACAAGAAGAGTATTTAGTATTGCGTTGTGATTTGATTTAAGAGTATTGAGTTTTACAAAGAATTAATAACACAGGCCTGCATCATTTCGGGAAAATGAATGCGACTAGGTGTTTCCGAAGGGAATTTTCGCGCTGAACACGAATCCGGTGTCCAAAAGTGCTCCATTACGTCAAATTTTTGTGAAAAATCAATCTATTTTTAAAAATAGTTTTCTTAAGCTGTTATTTGAGAGTGAGAATGAATTGCTTAATATTACTTATCGGTAAAAACATTATTGGATTATATCAAGTTAAATTTTTATTTTTTTACACACTGTTACACTGCTTATATTTTTGAATATTTTTATATAATTCTGAGAATTATGAATGAATGAGAGTATATGAATGAAAAAACAAAAAGTTGCAAGATATCTTTGTGCAACTGTTATCTTATTTCTTATCCATTACTTTCATAAACTGTTTTTTTTCTCTTTTTTTCAAGTTTTGTTATACTAGAGATTTATATTTATTTTGTTTTTATTTTACTTTATTTTATATTTATCATTATTACCATCATTGAAATTTTGTATGATTATAAAATATTCTCTATGTAACTGTTCCTTGGAGGGCTTATAAGCCCTAGGGACTTTATCATCTGAATAAACAAATAAACAAAAATGGGGTTGAAACCCCTAAAAACAGCGTTTTTGGCACTTTTTGAAAAATCGTGGGGCAAAATCCTGACGTGATAAAAACTTCGCTAATATCAGAAATTAAAGATTCAATCCTGATCTTTTAAATGAGCCCACAGCTGATTTATTTCCTTCAACCCTATAAGCAGGGGTAAGTTTTTGTCCAGGGGTGCAACAACTTTAAAATATTAACTATTTGACTTCTAGTGGATGCAAAAAATTATTATCCAAATAAAAAAAAAGATTGTCTTTTAATAATATAATAATATAATCAATATTTTTTTTTTATAAAAAAAATATTGAATTTAAGGGTTTTTTGGGGCGTGGGTAACAGTTCTTTTTGAGCAAAGAGTCGTTCTAGATTGTTTTATGGTTACTCAAAGTTTAAGAATAATTTTTCAATTTTTTTTATTTGATAATAAACTTAATGGAAGAATTTCGAATTTAAGGGTTGTTTTTTTGAGGGAGGGGTTAAAAGTTGATTTCGAAAAATGAGATATTTTATATTGTTTTATGGTTACTCAGTTTACGAGAATTATTAATATAATATTTCAATTTTTTTCTGCAGATGTTCAGTTTTATAAAAAAAATTATTTAAGGGTTGTTAATGAGGAAAATTTTGTGTAGCATGAGATTAAAAGACAATTTTTTTTTATTTGGATAATAATTTTTTGCATCCACTAGAAGTCAAATAGTTAATATTTTAAAGTTGTTGCACCCCTGGACAAAAACTTACCCCCTGCTTAAAGGGTTGAAGGAAATAAATCGGCTGTGTGCTCATTTAAAAGATCAGGATTCAAGCTTTAATTTCTGATATTAGCGAAGTTTTTATCACGTCAGGATTTTGCCCCACGATTTTTCAAAAAGTGCCAAAAACGCTGTTTTTAGGGGTTTCAACCCCAATTTTCTCAAAAATTTGACGTGATTGAGCATTTTGGACAACGGATTTGTGTTCAGCGAGAAAATTCCCTTCGGAAACACCTAGTCGCATTCATTTTCCCGAAAAATAGTTTAAATTTGCAGGCTTGTGTAATTGAAGTTTTTGAATAAAGAGAATCTATTTTTGAGTTTGATTAAAGAGTATATAATTGAGTTTTTGAGATCACTTAGTCCTGAATTGAGATTGAAAATAAATAGTAATTGAGTTTTATGTTTTCTATTGAGTTTTGAGATTGTTTGTCATAATTGATTGAGATAAAGAGAATATTAAATAATTATAATAAATTGAACAATTAATTCAACATTAGAATTGAGTTACGTCGAGTATATTGGAAGATAACATTCTGAGGAAATTCAAAGGTAAATACACGTAAGAGTCAAGAGACTCTTAACAAATTACACACACAACATCCTTACACATACATTACATTCACATGTAAAATTGTATTTGAATACAGAATACTGTACTATTGTATTACTTGGGTTTTTACACAATATATATTAATATACAACTATTTAAATATTTGTTTAATCTTTTCTTTGAAATATTCGTAAACCAATTGTTCTATTAATATGGAATCTCAACCAACTCACTGAATAATAGTGAGATAAGGAGGGGATCCACTACCTATACAATATAATTTGTCCGAACGGCAACGTATGTTAAAATTCTAAGATCTTTTAGAGTTTTTGAAAATATCATTCGTTTATTGATATTAATAAAAACTAATTTTCTAATTTTCAAAATTCATCTTTAACAAACTGGTGGCAGCGGTGGGTTTCTTTCCTTATATTTTTGAGAATAGTTGGTTTCGGAAATAAAAAAAATGTTAAAAAAAATTTTTCCACACATAAATTTTACACAAAACTTTTATACAAATGATTTTTATGTCAATTGATATGAATACATGGTTTATTTTGAAACATGTTTAGCTGCAAGTGCGGGTATATCAGGTAGATTTTTTTGTGTTGTTCGCTAACGTCGAACATAAGGCAAAGTAACTACCCGTGAGTGCCATCAAGCTCTAGTTTCTTCAATAAAACGGGAAATTTCCTTGAATAATCTTGCCGGAAGTATGTAGCTACTTGGGCAAGTGAGGATTAAAAAAACCGCCAGATAAGTATTATGGTTAACAAATTTAGGAAATTTTAATAGTTGATAAAATTTTGTTTTTTCGTTGCATAAAATAAAGCGTAGAAAGAGAATCAATTAAAAAAAGAAACAATTTCGCGAATTTAATTGATAACAGAGATTGCGAAACAGTCTCTGAACTGGACATATGTATAATCGAGTACGTGTTCAGGTTACAATGCAGGTTATTGGGTCAGTAGGTAACATACGCTAAAGGAATGCCAGTATAATTGCGTTAAAAACTAAAATTGTTTAGACATCTTATTTTGTTTTTCAATGTCTTCTTTAATTTTAAATGAAATTATCTCTACAGTAGTACAAGAAACGGATAAAGTAAATTTTGTGAAATATAATTACATTCCGTCAAATTATTGAATGTCGATTATTTAGAGTGTGATACAGAAATGGTATATCTCCTAGAAGAATAATTTTTATGGGTAGGAGGAATTGAAATAGAAAGTTAAAAAGTTTATTTTGACGTGGTCGAACCAGTTTACCCTACAGTAGAAAACTTAAATTTGGCGATCATAGGGTGCAAAACAGCAGGTGGAAATGGTTTCCTAAATCACCCTTTAATACACGCGTATTTTGCTAGTTTCAATTTATAAATTTAGCTAGAAAAATAGAACAAAATGACGGACAGAGAAGGAGAAAACACGGTGCTAGGAGATATTGAGACAGAAAATTTAAATGGTACAACTTTAGCTGAAATATACTGCAACCGAACAGATTTAGGATATTCAGCAATATTAGCAAATCCTAGAAATATGCAGGCAACAAGTATGGAAAACAGTTTCAAAAAGAAAACAATAGTGGAAGATACCGATAGCATCAAGACTAAGGTCAAGAACAACAACAGCTACAAGTAAAGAAGAGAAAACATTGACACAACAAAATTACATGGAATCGGAAAGAGACAGTGAGGGATCCGACACAGAAGAGTCAATACAAGAAAATAGAGAAATCCCTATACTGCGACAAAGCCATAGTGTATTACCCACACTAAGTAAAGTAAGAGAAGAATTGGAAGAAACTACATCTTCTGCAGAAGATGAAGTATTTTATAATAAAAGTCCAACAAAGAGACTGCAAGAAGATGAAATAATGATACACGTTAGTACCCCCATAAGCAGTTCAGATGAAGAGGAAGAAGAGTTAGTGGTGAATAATAATAAAGTACATGAAATAGATAAACTTCACGATGAACAAATACAAACAGATAATGAAAATAAAGGGAACAAAGAATACAATGTAGAAAGTAAAAGAAAAGAAAATAAAGTAATAGAAAAAGAAATGTTAGAAGAAATCAGAGAATATATAAAGCAGTATGATATGATCATTGCAGAACATCAATCGAATTTTTGAAATAATGAAATAACAGAAAGACAAGAGGAAGAAGCAATCGAAGAAGGACCACAAGAACGAGTTAGAACAATAGATGAGATAATTGCAGAATTACGCGAGTTAAATAAAGAATCAGAAAACCAACAATTCTGGAAGAAGAAAAAGGTCGAAAGGAAGAACTACAAAAATTTACTGAAAGAATTAAGAAGTCGGTAACCTTTGATACTCCACTTCATCAAGAACCACCAAAATCCACCCCGTACATTCATAACGTAATAACGGAAGAAGTAGAAGAGGCTGAATTATACCCAAAAAGAATAAAAACACGAATTAAACCAAGAAAATTAATTGAGCAAACAAAAATTTCACAAACCAAAGAAAGTGAAATTAAATCTACTAGAGGGTTAGGTCTAGGCACTACAATGTCCTACATAGACGTCCAACAACCACTAGTAAAAAGATATGAGGATAAAGTAATTAAACCAAATTTAGATAGGTTAGAAAAATTGGAATATGGAAGGGAATCTCTTACAGATACATGGGGAAATTACTTACACTTCATGTCGGCAGATCTAGAACTCAATGACCCTGTGAATAAATTAATGTCGGCCATAGGATCGATAAACAGAAAAGAAATGAAAAAGAAAAAAACCAAAGAAGGACAAATTTTGGTCAAACACTTAGAAATAAATACAAAAAATTCACCGTAATAATAAAAACAGAATATGATGAAGTAATAAACGAGGAAGATTTAAATGAAGTACTATTAAATCTCAGAAAGGTATTATTGGCAGAAAATGTCAAATCAATTCGAATTCCACGACATACAGTAACACTAGATGAATTCGAACCAACGTGGGTCAATAAAATAGTAGAAATTTTTTTCAGAGATGATATACAAATCCAAGTGTGCTTTGGAGAGATAGTGATACCTCCAGAAGAATACAGAACTAAAATAATTGCTACATGTCAGGATAGTCTAATGGCGGGACACAAAGGAGTAAATAAAACTTATCACAGGATTAGAGAAAAATATACGTGGCCAGGATTAAGACAAGATATAACAGAGTACATAAGAAAATGTAGGAGCTGTATACAAAAGAAAATAGTATGAAATCGAAATAGAGAAAACATGATAATAACAGATACGCCCCTAGATGCATGGGAAAAATTATCTCTTGACACTGATGGAAAATTACCAACTACAGCGAATGTCAACTGCCATGTTCTAACAATGCAAGATCAGCTCATCAAATATAGTATATTTGTAGCAATATCTCATACTAGCGGTACTACGATAGCACATACAATAGCCACTAATTTATTCTCAGTATACGGGGCACCAAAATGTATACTCACTCATCAAGGCAGATCGTTTACAAGTGACTCCTTAAGAAAATTGGCTAAAATTAGAGAGTAGTAGTAGTAGTCACGCCGTGTTAGCAGAATTTCTAAGACACTATGCTAAAACAAAAGATGACTGGGACAGACTTCTCCCTTATGCAATGTTTGCGTATAATACTTCTGTACACGAAGCTACTAAATTTACACCATACGAAATAATATTCGGAAAAATATCGAGAACACCATCAATCATCCCAACACCAGAAAAACTAGAAACTTATGAATCATACATATGAGAGTTAGTAAAAAGATTTATTGAAATCAGAAGAATAGTAGCCAAAAACATCATACAAAAAAAAGAAAAGGTAAAAGAAAGTTACGGTAATAAAACGACACGCCTAGATATAAAAATAAGAGATTTCGTAGATTTGAAAAAGAAAGTCAGAGCAGGAAAATTCTCTTCATATTACCACGCGCCATACAAAGTAGAAAAGACAACATAAAAAACAACTTGATTTTAAGCGATGCAGAAAAAAAAAGATTTCGCAAACATAAGGATCAAGTAAAAAGAGCTTCTTTATGACAAAATAATGCTAAAGGATTCATAAAAGATGAAGAAGATTTTTTTAATGTTTATACCGACGATGCCTGTAAAGCAAATGGTAAACCACACGCTAAAGCTGGCTTAGGTATATAGTTTAACCATATGCACTCTCTAAACGTTGGCGAAAGAGCAATTAAAAACACAGTAATAACAGCGCAGAAATCGAAGCCATTATGCGAGCTATTGAAATAATAAAATTGCTAGGTTATACAAAAATTAGAGTACATACAGACTCCAAATTTGCGATAGAAGGACTAACAAATTGGGTACCAAAATGGGAAAAAAATGGTTGCAAAGCTAGTCATAAGCGGGATTTACTTAATAAAAGTAATTTCAAAGAAATGAGAAAAATGATAAAAGGAATAACAGTAGAATTAATATATAGTGGAATAACCGGAAATGAAGAAACAGATAAATTAGCTAAATTAGCAATAGAATAATACACGAAAGAATTATTAAGATACTATTAACTAAGAATCACGTCATAATTTATGTTAACAGAAAAATGAACTACGCAATAGGAATACTAATACTAACCGTATGGACAATCGAAATAACGTATGCAGAGATCGACAATGAAGATATCAGCGTAATAACAATAAATAAAGGTATAGGTATATACTTTGAAAGAATGCCCGTAGTACGTAGAGTGGCAGGTTCCAGGAGAACAGCAGTGATACGAAATATGGAAAACTTAAAGTTACTCTTGAATGAATTAGATAAGGTTTCTACTATACATAAGGCGTGTAAACAGATTTTAGGATCTAATTGCAAACAATTCGTATCACATGAAACAATAAAAAGTAGAGTAGCCATAATAAAGTTAAAATGAAACGAGCTGGAGAAAATCATAGGAGATTTAAAAAAACACAAAAGAACAGTAAAAAAATAAAAAAAATCGGACAAGTGCGAGTTACACTCGCACTGAAATTAAAGGTTCCGTACTCGAAGCGAACTTATTTGGTATAAAAACAAATGTTTAAAAAATATGTGTTGTATTATATATTTTATTCCAACTCGCAATATTTTTATTGTATTTACATTTTAAAAATACATTGAATATTAATTTTTATCTTTCTAAGTCAAAAAGAGATAAACCTTAAGATATTGATATAAGGCTAGTGGCTGCTTGTCAAGGAAAAATCGAAAGTTATCTAAAAAATAAAATTTGTTTATTAATTCTTATTATTAATTAATTTATAATTTAATTAAATCTTTTGAAGATTAGTATTTTGCCAATTTCATTGAAATAATTAATGTTAGTCTTAAGTTTTGCTTTAAAATATTAGTGCATTAAAATTCTTGTTAGAAAAAAAGAAACTTTGTTTATTTAAAGGAAACAACTTTCAATGATATTGTTTCCAAGACGCACCACGTGGAGGTAACTAATTATGCATCTCAACACAGAAAAAACCTAGTCTCCTTCTTGTTGAAACTCAAAATAAGCCTATGATAATCGACATAGACAGTGGCGCCACCAACCTGGCTCATTTTTGGTTCACTTCAAAATGAATAACTAGTCATTTTGAGACCAGGTTTTTTCTGTGAAGCTGAAAAATTTAGAATAATTTGTTTTACACTTGTTTAATATTTATATGAACCATTAATGATAACAAATAATACAAATAATTTAAGAAGCTGTTTTTGAAAATTTATAAATTGTAGTTTAATTTAGTTGTCTGTTAAATTAAATTTTTAATTTATTAAACTTGAATAAATATTTATTAAATTTGAATCACTTTAGAAAAACTTTTTTCGTTTTTTGCGGAAAAATACATTTTTTTATGAAATTTATCATTTTTCTTCAAAAATTTGATAAAAATTGATAATCAACTCCAATCGCGCTTACATTTTCTCCCTGTATTTTTCACGCAAAAATACAGTTTTACAGCAAATATGAACAGTTTGGGTTGAATATTATGTGCGCTAGGGAGAATAAATCATTTTTTCGAAATTTTTGATTTTTCCTTGACAACGCTATGTCATAGTCATAGTTGTAAAAAACATTTACAACATTTTTCTCTATTTTAGTAAGAAAAAAGTTATAAGTAAATTAAAAAAATATTGCTCAAATTTGCTATTGTAAATATCTCGAAAAATATTAAAAATTTCAAATTCAAAATTTGTATACTTATTTAGCACCACTATCACTACAATTTACCGAATTTTGAAAAAATACGAGACATGACCCCGTATTCTCATATGAAATGCCTCATATATCAAAAATTTAAATAATAATAAAATAATGACAAAAGAAAACTAACTAAATAATAGATAAGTTAATAATATTTATAATAATTGTCAAACTATCAATTTTATTTTTTAAAATACGCGTAATACCTCAACTTATTTTATTAGTAGTTTATTTCGTCGCTTATATATATAATTATATTTTGTTTACAATATTACGTCTTTGTTGTGTAAAAACAAAGTTTTCCCTCATTTTAATAATCATCATGTTTTTTTTCTTCGTGGTTCTTATATTTGGATTTTTTTTCTCTCCCTTTCATTTAAGTCCAAACGACGCTAATCACATAACCCATAAAACAATCTAAAGGGAATATCAGAAAAGAAAAGAAAGACATACTGAATATAAAATATTTATTATAAAAACCTAAATTAGTGAAATATATAAATTTTTAAAATTAATGTCTCATTATAAGAATAAAATTGTTTAAAAAAAAGAAAAAGAAACGATTAAGAATAAAAAAAGAAATAAATAAAATAACAATGAAAAGGTATTTATATATAGACATATAAAAAAAGCACAATCAGCAATCCGTCCACACCTTGTCCAAAGGAAAATTCCATCGCTAGAACAAAAAAAAAGAACGACAAATTAATTAACTTTTTTTTCTCTCTCTTCCATTTTTTTTCATTGTTAATATAAATTCTAACAAAATTATTAATAAATAATTAAAAAATAATTAACTTTCACATTTTTTTATATCTTAAAAGAAAAGTTCATAAAGGAAAATTAAATTTTTTTTTACCATTTCCCAAAATGGATCCAAAATGGCAAAAACGTGGCCAAAAGTCTAAAAAGTTCTTCAAAATGTCTGGAAATAGTTACTCGGGGGTTTTCGAAGTCGATGATTACGAATTTGATATTGGTTTTTCAAAAATCAAAATGGCAGATTCAAAATGGCGGACGTAAAAATTCAAAATGTGTTTAAAAATTTCTGATAATAATTTTTTTAAGAAACAAAATGACAGAGTTAATGTTACTGATATAAAATGAATAAATTTGCACAAAAATCGTTATTTAAAAGTTTTTAATATCTGATTTCAAATTAATTTTATTCGGTACAAAGAATGTAATTCTGTATAAGAAATATAATACAAAGGAATCAACATTTAATAACAGAAAAAAGTAACTGAAGCTATTGGCTTTATTATAATACAAATATATTGTTTTTACTGAGAACATGTATTTCTTTTGATTTTTTTAGGTAACCCAAGATTATTCACTGTCACTGGAGTCAGAACATTCAGATTCAGAGTTGAATTCTCCATCTATTTTACTCGGATAATTTAATAGCATTGTAGCTTCTGTTGATAGCAATTTAATTTTTTTTGTTGAACCTTGGTAAAAAGATGAAACAATAGGATCAGACATTACCAGAAGTCTCAAAAATACATCTTCCATTGTTTGTATCCTGCTATTTTTTCGTGAAAAATCCTGCTCAAATTTTTTAATCAACTTGTTGCAGGATTCCTGTGCTTCTTCGGACATCATTCCAATCGGAAGAAGTGAAGTACGAATTACTACAGGGCCATGAATCTTTGTACGGAAATCATTTTGTATCTTGAAGAAGACACTCAAAGAAACGAATCCAGGCGTGTAAGATGAACATACCAAATTTCAATCCGTCTTCAATTATTTCTTTCCGTAAAATTTCATCAATATTGTTAAATTGACTTGAAGTTCATCAAGAGAATGTCTATATTTTGAATAACTTGATGAAGGTCCTAGCACAACGTCTTCAACGATTTTAGCTGCCTCTAATTTTCCATCAGCACGAAGTTTCATTTGTGTAGCGAATCTTAACTCTTCTACACTGTGATCATTGCGAATACTCTGAGTTTTTCTTCGCCTCGTCCTGCTGCTTGATTCTAAAAAATTTGCAGAAGGTCGTCCAATTTTCGATGCGTTGATGGCCTCTGTTTGATGAATATTATCATGAATGGATGAATTATCAATGATTGACACTTCAAGCCAATCTGCATTCTTCAATAAAAATTTCTTCTCAACTCTACTTGAATCCTGACATTTTTGTTTCATTTTCGAAAGTGTTGAGCAGATTTTTGATTTAGCGGTTTCCTTTAACACAAAAGTGTTTTCTCGTATATTTGACAAATGACTTTCAATAACCAAGATAATCTCATTTCAACTTTTTGATGACATGTGCGGTTTGACGATATGAAATATTTCCTTGCGAGTGATCTGTAATTCCTTTTTAGTCGTACCACTTTCTAAAATAATAAGAAAACAATATTAGTAATAATATAAATAATTAGGTAAAGAAATAATAATTTTGGAGAACAAAAAAAACAACTAATTTGAATTTTGTGCCTGTGTCTACGATAACAAAATCTGTCTTAAGGGACGGTGATAAGGAACCTCGACAGAGATTTGTGACCTGCAAAAATTCACTGATATATATAATGAAATAATAAATTTTTGTCAAGGGACGACAGCCCATAAATAAGAGGGAGTTATGAAATACCAAATTTATAAATATTTTTTTTCTGGTATTTCACATAAAAATAAATTTTTATTGTATTTTTTTCCCCCAATATTTTTTTTATGTTTAAATATTGAGATATCTAAAAATTAAAAAAACATATTTCAGTTAATATATTAAACTTTTTTAATTACATATACACATATATTCTTAATAAACAAATTTGTTTTATATATATATGAGGCAAAATTCCTGAAATGTCCGAACAAAAAATTAAAAGTTCTCGAATTTAATCCATACTTTTCTAAAATGTTGTTATTGTTGGTGAAAGTCTAAAAATCAATTATTATTGAATTTAATAAAATAGTTTTTGAATTACAACGTTTTTAATTTTTGACTTTTGAAAAAAAAAATTTTTTTCAATGTACAATATTTATAAGTATAGAATGCATAAAAGTTAACATATATATAATGATTTTTAAAGCTTTTTTGACGGGCTACACGCTGTTAATAAAATTTTTTTTTTAAATAACATTTGACCTAGAAACTCAAGGTCAAAATGTTAATTTACGTTTATCTCAAAATCGGATTTTTTAAAATTATTTTTAACTATCTCAATGGAAAGCTTGACTAATTTCCTACAAAACATGTAATTTTCAGAGTGGGATCTTTTAAAGTTTTTGAGATATTAATTAATTAATTAATTAATGTTTATAACAAATGAAATATTTTACAAACGAATAAAGTTACCGTAATTCTGAAGTTAGCAATTGAAACTTACCGTAATTCCGCATCCAACGAGCCCTGTATGAAGTATTTTGGATAAGTAGATTGTTAATAAACAATCAGTTAACATTGCAATTGTTTATTACCAATCTACTTATCCAAAATACTTCATATAGGGCTCGTTGGATGCGGAATTACGGTAAGTTTCAATTGCTAACTTCAGAATTACGGTAACTTTATTTGTTTGTAAGATATTTCATTTTTTATTGTTAATTAACTAAAATTGAACAAAAATACTTCATATAGGGCTTTTGGATGCTTGTTGTTAGTAAAAAATAAAATATTTTACAAACAAATAAAGTTATGGTAATTCTGAACTTACCAATTGAAAGTTAAGGTAATTCCGCATCCAACGAGCCCTATATGAAGTATTTTGGATAAGTAGATTGTTAATAAACAATTGCAATGTTAACTAATTGTTTATTAACAATTTACTTATCCAAAATACTTCATACAGGGCTCGTTGGATGCGGAATTACGTTAAGTTTCAATTGCTAACTTCAGAATTACGGTAACTTTATTCGTTTGTAAAATATTTCATTTGTTATAAACATTAATTAATTAATTAATTAATATCTCAAAAACTTTAAAAGATCCCACTCTGAAAATTACATGTTTTGTAGGAAATTAGTCAAGCTTTCCATTGAGATAGTTAAAAAAAATTTTAAAAATTCCGATTTTGAGATAAACGTAAATTAACATTTTGACCTTGAATTTCAAGGTCAAATGTTATTTAAAAAAAAAAATTTATTAACAGCGTGTAGCCCGTCAAAAAAGCTTTAAAAATCATTATATATGTGTTAACTTTTATGCATTCTACTTATAAATATCGTACATTGAAAAAATTTTTTTTTTCAAAAGTCAAAAATTAAAAACGTTGTAATTCAAAAACTATTTTATTAAATTCAATAATAATTGATTTTTAGACTTTCACCAACAATAACAACATTTTAGAAAAGTATGGATTAAATTCGAGAACTTTTAATTTTTTGTTCGGACATTTCAGGAATTTTGCCTCATATATATATATATATATATATATATATGAGAAAAAAATTATTAAACATTTTTTTATTATTTTTTTTACACACTTAATTTTTTTCATATATTATTTTGTTTTTTTTAAATCTTGTAACTCTCTACCTTTACTACGGTTCTAATTTGAGAATAGTAATTAATAGAGAATTCCAAATCTTAACCAATTTATTTACAGAAAAACTAAGATTGGAAAACATAATACCGAAACAAAGAAACATACAACACCAGCAACATCCAAAAAACAACACAAGACCAAAAAAACAAAAACAATGTAATCAAAAGGATTTTATGTAACTTTTTTCGAAACAACTATTATAATAGACTGTCAAGGGACGACAGCGCTTAGAAGGGGGGTATTTGTTACGTAAGAATTTCGTAACTTCTTATTAATAAATTATTAAAATTATGAATAATACATTAATACAATACTTGAAAAAGAGAACACATTGAGAAACACAAAAAAAAACAAATAACACATTATAAACATTATCAGAAATGCCTTTAGAATTTCTTAGAGCTGTCCAAATAATTATATATAAAATATTAACTTTTAATCAATAACCTAAAATTTAAAGAAGACCTATTTAAAATTCATGATAAAATTTAGAAACTAAGTGAACTAATTTAATAGAAGAAACACAGGATGGCGCAATAAAGATTGCTGCATCCAAAGTATATCCATACAAAATTAACTGGAACACTACCCCAATATTGCATGGTTGCAATAAAGAACATTGGCAACAATAAAATTTATTTTTTCCCACCAGGAATCAGCTCATTAAAAACAGTAGACACAAGTTGTTTTGGGTCAATTTGGGAGAGAAGAGAGAGAGAGCTCAGTGTGGAGCTTGGAGTTTTTGAGAGTTTTGAGTTTGAGTCTCTGACAATAAGTTGAGAGACTCTTTGAAACAAACCTCTAGTTTCGAGGTTGTTTCCATTTGGAGTTTTTATTCTGAGTTTTGATTTTTAAGTTGAGAATATTTAAAGACTATTTATTTTTGAGTTGAGTTTATTTGACAAGAAGAGTATTTAGTATTGCGTTGTGATTTGATTTAAGAGTATTGTGTTTTACAAAGAATTAAGAATTGAAGTTTTTGAATAAAGAGAATATGATTTTGAGTTTGCGATTAAAGAGTATATAATTGAATTTTTGAAATCACTTAGTTCTGAATTGAGATTAAAAATAAATAGTAATTGAGTTTCATGTTTTTTACTCAGTTTTGAGATTGTTTGTCATAATTGTTTGATATAAAGAGAATATTAAATAATTATAATAAATTGGAGAATTGATTTAATATTGGAATTGAGTTACGTCGAGTATATTGGAAGATTCAATTCTGAGAAAATTCAAAAGTAAATATACGTAAGAGTCAAGAGACTCTTAACAAATTACACACACAACATCCTTACACATACATTACATTCACATGTAAAATTGTATTTGAATACAGAATACTGTACTATTGTATTATTTGGGTTTTTACACAATATATATTTATATACAACTATTTAAATATTTGTTTAATCTTTTCTTTTAATTATTCCTAAACTAATTGTTCTATTACTATGGAATCTCAACCAACTTACTGAATAATTGTGAGGTAAGGAGGGGATCCACTACCCATACAATATAATTTGTCCGAAGGGCAACGTATGTTAAAGTTCCAAGATCTTTTAGAGTTTTTGAAAATATCAAGCTTAGGTTGATATTGATAAAAACTAATTTTCTAATTTTCAAAATGCATCTTTTTCATGAAGAGGGAAGAATTGTAAGGCAGACTATAATAAATACTTATTTAACAAACATTTAAATTATTAAATTTGTTCATTATTTAATCTTTAGTTTTTCAAAGTAAAAAAGTTATTAATATACTCAGTTTTATTTGAATAAAATATTAAATAGTTTAAAAATCTATCTGGATTCAAATGTTCTGCTTCCTCGTGAAGGAAGCTTTGTAGTCCTTTCGTTTATAAAATTTTTAGAAATGGTGAAAACAAATTTTCCTCTATGTAGAAACATGTTTTATGAGATCCTGTTCAATTGTCCGGATGTATATGTGTGTGTGGATCATTTTTGTGAACGAATTGGTTGATATATATAAAGTATGGATTTGATTTAAATTTCAAGAATTAATAAAAATTAAAAAATCGAAAATTTATATTTTAGCTAAAAATTTTGTGTTTTTTTAAATTCAAGTTAATACATAAAATAATTGTATTCCTTCATTGAAACGAATCGATTCATATATATAAAGTATATGTTACACCCAAAATGAATTAAAATATTCTTAATTTTCAAGAAATTTAATTAATTTAAAACAGTTTACAACTCGAAATTTTTTAAATCAATCAATTGAATCGGATAAATTCATAGCTTCCTTCACGAGGAAGTAAATTTTTTGGTTCACACAATGCGTAAGGAAAATGTTTATAAATTAAACATAAAGGATCCCCTCTTTGTTTATTAAGTTTTAAAAAAGTACCAAAGTTAAAAACTCTCCTTCCTTTATTAATTTAACGACGAACAGAATAATTTCGACAAAGTAGAAGATTTTCTGTCATTACCTAGAAATTACCATTTCTTAAAAATGATATTTTCCAGCATGTATAGAATCATTAAGAAATAAATGATAAGAAAAATAAGTGTATCTATTTGTTAATTATTTTGAAATAGATCATTTACTTAAAATTATTAGAAGAAAGCAAACAACAACCAAACACTATTTCCCGACTATTAATGTTTTCATGTTATTTTATGTCCACTGTAATCCACGTAAAAAATACTCACATTTAAGAAAGGACAACGCACAAAATACACGTAAAATGGCTTTCGGCCAATTTGACTGAAACTGTGGGAAAATATTCTTTGAGATGTCCTGAACAAATAGTTCTTATGAAAAAATGTCCCCTAAAGAATAGTTTTCGAGATATAATAGGTTGAAGGTAAAAAAGTAGGTGTGTCATTCTATACGCAGATTAGCATTTTTATAACCGTCGTAATGATTGAACAATCCACAAAACATGCGTCTTGGTCATCAGACAAACAATTAGAATGTAATTACTTCTCAGAATATAACTATATTATATTATATTTTTTTCTTTTTTTTTTTTTTTGAGTAGGGAATTTTGGGAAAATCTGTATACAGATACCTTGGCTTCCGCATGCCAAGGTTATGTGGGGTTGGTAAAAAAAAAAGAGAACAATAAACAAAATAAGCTGGCGAACTACTACCAGCCCCGACCCACAAAAAACCCGTCAACCCTTTTTGGGAGCCCTTTTATCCACCCTCGGTACTGTCGTGAAGACTTTTGCCTTCGAGGGTGGCGCTCCAACTCTGTCGCAAAAGCGACTTCGTCCATTCCTGCGGACATCCTGCGTTACCAATTTTATAATAAAACGGAAATCAATGTCAAGCGGAATCAACAGTACACCAGAAAAGAAAACAATAAAAAGTCAATAAATAAAATAGAAGTAAAATAAACAAAAGTCAAAAAATAAAATTGTAAAAAGACAGATGAACACACAAAATATAACATAAAACTGTAAAAAGACTAATATAAATAAACAGAAAATTGTAAAAAGACAATAAAAAACAAAATAAATAATAAATAAACAAATAAATAAAAACTGTATACTGTTAATTACGCCTTTTTGCAGCCATCGAGATCCTTTCCAATCATAACAGAGATGATAAAGGTCTCGATGAGCCGCCAGTTTTCCTGGGACAGGATCATCAGCGAAACCATGTTCTCCGGTGTAACTGTAGTATTTACACCAGCGAACATGGCCCGCCTCTCCAAGTCCCATCCACTGCAGGCAAAGAGGGTGTGCTCTGCATTGTCCACAGGGAACTGGCAGTAAGCACACTCCTCGTTTTTTCTCTTCTTAAAGCGCTGTAGGTACGAGTTAAAACACCCGTGACCTGTCAGCGCTTGCGTCAAATAATAGGAAACTTCACCATGTTTCCTACTTAGGCAGGTGGCGAGTGTCGGTATAAGGCGATAAATCCATCGACCTTTTACCTCCCCATCCCATCTCTCCTGCCATTTTTCTACGAGCCTGCGCCTCGCTTCAAAGCGGATGCGGTCCTTGCTGGGTCGATCTTCCTCTTCAGAGGAATTCGCCTCTTTAAGAAGGAGGATAATTTCCTCCCTCTCAAGCGCCAAAAGATCTGCTGGCGGGACACTTGCAAGGACCTGCACAGCGCTCGTAGATACTGTCCGATAAGCAGAGGCGATACGTGAAGTAATGCACCTCTGCGCGGACAGCATCTTTTTACAGATGGTTGAACATCTGTCTGTTCTCAGGGAGGGGGCCCACGCTGGTGCTGCGTAAAGCAGCTTAGCGTGGGCGACACTCGCCACCAGTCTCCTTTTCTTCTCACGGGGGCCTCCAACATTTGGCATCACCCGTGCTAAATTAGCCGCACATTCGATCGCCTTGTTTGACGCCGTAGCCATGTGGTGATGGAAGTTTAACTTTCCATCCAGTTCCACACCAAGGTACTTTATCTGTCTCCTCCACTTGACCTCGAATTCGTCTATCACGATTCGTGGGGATTTATAACCATGTCTGTCTGTGACCAGCAATGCTTCGGTCTTTTCCAGGGCCATTTGAAGACCTCTGGTTTCCTGCCAGCATTTTGCTAGCCGCAGACATTCGTTCACCAATGTCCCCAGAGCTTCCGCCGAGTCGGCAGCGCACACGATCAATGCGTCGTCCGCAAAGCCGACGATCACCGCACCTTCGGGCAGGTCCATTCTCAGGAAGTCATCGTAAGATACATTCCATAAAAATGGTCCTACCCTCGAGCCTTGAGGGGCCCCACGCTTCATCTCTTCATTGAGAATGCAGGTGTCTCCCTCGTAAATAACCCACCTGTCGCTTAGATAATTATCCATTATCCGCAACAGGTAGGGCGGTATACCCTTCTGTATCATCGACTCGATGAGATCTTCCCATCTCGCGGAATTAAACGCGTTCCGTATGTCTATTGCTACCAACGCGCAGAAGCTCTTCTTTTTATCTGGTCCCAATTTGTTTTTCCCTTCTCTGGCGAGGTCCACAACTGCCTTTACGGCATCAACTGTGGACCGACCTTTGCGGAATCCAAATTGGTTATCGGATAGACTATTCTCTCCGGTCAAGTGAGATTGCTTTCTCTGCAGAACCATGTCCTCTAGAAGTTTGCCCATCGTATCCAACAGGCATATAGGCCTGTAGGATGAGACCTTATCTAGAGGTTTGTCACCCTTTCTTAGGAGGACCAGCCTTTGCCTCTTCCAGTCTGGAAAGAACTCTCCTCCCTCTAGGCAGCGATTGAAGATGTCCAGCAAAATCTGGGGGGAAGCAACAATCACCTCTTTTAGGATCTTGTTGCTTATCTCATCGATTCCAAGCGCATTGCCCAA
Organism: Leptopilina boulardi; assembly: GCF_019393585.1. Lineage (NCBI taxonomy): Eukaryota > Metazoa > Arthropoda > Insecta > Hymenoptera > Figitidae > Leptopilina > Leptopilina boulardi. The sequence goes on from NW_026137710.1 coordinate 3,220,391, forward strand.
GTCTTTAATGAGACAGGCTTCTTCAAGGGACCGGAAGAACTTCTTCTTGTCGATTCTCTTAGTGTTCCACGAGGAGCTTTTTCGACTAGGGGCTTCCTGTCTTCTTCCTCCTCGTGTGTCTCCCACTGAGGCTGAGAACTCGATGTACTGCTGGTCACTTGCGGTATATTCCTCAGAGACCCGCCAGTCGCTTATGCGGCTAATCAAATGAGACGATGCGATCGTCAAATCTATGATTGATCCGATTGTGTCTCTTCTGAAAGTCCACGACTTTCCTTGATTGACAACTATTAAATTGTTCCTGGAGACCATTTCTGCAATCATTATACCTCTTTTATCGAGCCTAGTCTCTCCCCACTCTGGAGACTTTGCATTAAAGTCTCCTGTGACAGAGACATCCAGCCTGGATTCCCTAAGGCTCGATTCTAGGTTCTCAATGTCTGCTTCGAAGTCCGACAGTGGATCGTTCGGAGAGAAATAGCAGCTATACATTCGTATTTCCGCCACCTCAACCCAAACAAATCCACTGTTCGTCTCCAGGAACCTGTCAATCCTTAATGTAGGATTGCACACCTGCACAGCTGCACTGCCAGACCTATCCTGGTACCAATAAGCGAGATCGTTCTTTCTATGCTACTCACTGCAGAACAGAACATCCACTCCCTGTTACCTTGCTGTCTGCATTAGAAGGGACTGTGCGTCCCTACAGGTATGCAAATTGACCTGCAGAAACTTTAAGGGTTTGCCCTTTTAAGCTTCTGCAGCTCTTCCTTGTAAACGGGACACGATGTTTTTCTGGCAACATGATCTGCGTCTACCTTGGCTAAGTCTGAGCATGTTAAGCACTTCGGTTTCTTAACTTCGCACTTTTTAGCTAAGTGACCCTCTCCGCCGCATCTCCGACAGTTTTTAGTTCTGTCGGGGCCTTTGCAGGATCGGGTCACGTGTCCATAAACCATGCACTTTTGGCACCTAGCCACTTCTACATGCTCCCTAATTGGGGCATTAATCCATCCAATGTGGATTTTGCCTAACTTAAGCAAGGTATCACAATCCGCGTCAGGAAGACGGATTAATGCTGCCATTACTCCACCAAAGCGTGGCAAAAGCCGACACTCAATATCCAGGTCGGACTTTCCCAACTTGCCCCTCAAGGCCGAAACCACATCACCCTCGGTGGTGGTTTCATCTAGATCTCTGATCTCGATGGTCTTTTTATTTACCAGGGCCCTAACCTCGGCTTTGTCAGACAGAGCAGAGGTACGTGCCCGGGCGAACTTTGAGGTCTCTCCTCCTTTCTTGACCACAACGAGGACTTCGTTGTTGAGGGTCTTTCTTACTTTTAAAACCTCGGTACCGATTTCTTCCGGTTTAACCGAGGTTTTCATGACTTTCAGGATTTCGGCGTAAGAATCTTTATCTCTCACCGAAATCCTGACTGCCTCCGTGTTCCTGGGCCTTGAAGAGCGCTTCGGGGCCTCTGCTCGTTTTTGGGCCTTCTTTTCCGAGCCCTCTTCTTTTTATTAACGGCAAGAACAAAGCCATCGCCGACTACTTTGACACCTACCTTATCGCCAGCCACCCCAGCACGCGAAACAACACTTTCCTGCACCTGTGAGATAAGGGTTTTGTCAGGAGCATCGCTGCTCTTGACCCTCTTCTCTTTAGGCGTCGACGTCTGCTGCCTTGCATCCGGGCTTCAGCCCTCTCTATGTCGCTTTCTCGCTTCACTAAGAGGATGCTGAAGGTTAGAAGACTTCATTGTCAGCAAAGATGTTTTGACGTTTCCTTTGGGCGGCTCGGAGACCTTAAAGGGTTCGTTTATAAATCGCAGGTTACTGCGAATTATTTCGAACGCCTTCTCCAGAGCCGTCAAACCGTCTTGAACATCCTTGCTGATGTTCTTCTGCCGTTTGCACGCCTGACGCATACTGTCCAATACTTTCGGTATTGTCTTTAACTGCTCAGCAACATTCGACTCGAAGTTGCTGGTTTCACCTTCCCTAAACCTTGATGCTTCACTTACTGCAGAACCCAAGGAGTCCAGTCCTGCAGTCTTGTTGTTGCATGATGCCGACATTTGAGAGCCAACAAGCCCACTCCCAACAGCGCCGTTGTTGAGGGATCCGACCACCTCGACGACCATATTTTCAATTGGTCCCATTATCATAATTTTTTTCCATTTGGTTTATTTGGTCAGGGAACCACCCTGGTTACTGGTTGTCATTTAGTGAAAAGCCCCACCACCACGACAAGGTCTGCCAAGAATTTACATAACCGTCGTAATGATTGAACATTCCACAAAACATGCGTCTTGGTCATCAGACAAACAATTAGAATGTAATTACTTCTCAGAATATAATTATATTATATTATATTATATTATATTATATTATATTATATTATATTATGTTTTTATTCTGTTATTATGTGATTACGTTTTTTTATATATTATGTTTTGTAGATTGTTTAATCATTACGACGGTCATGAAAATGATAATCTGCGTATAGAAAGACCCACCTATTTTTTTACCTTTAACCCATTATATCTCGAAAAATATTCTTTGGGGGAGATGTTTTCATAACAATTATTTGTTCAGGACATTTCAAAGAATATTCTCCCACAGTTTCAGCCAAATTGGCTGAAAGCCATTTTACGTGTATTTTGTGCGTTGTCCTTTTAAAAATCATTGATTGCTTTCTAGCTTATGTTACGTCTCAAATAGAGAAATAACTAACGAAATAATATTTTATTTTATTGAATTACTATTTCATTTACAGAGCAGAAGGTTCTGAGCTAAAGGTACAGGCAAGAAAGAGAATAGTGATTTTTAATGACAAGGTTACAAATTTATTTAGACAAAGATTTAGAGTTATAAAATTGATCTTTGAGAGAGAGTATCTTGAAGGAAAGGGACACTCGTTTATGCCCTTTTAGGGAAATACTGAGTTTCTCGCTTCTAATTGTATATTTTTAAAAATACAATATATGAACGTAGAACTATACAAAACGCAGGGTTCGTTTATATATAAGAGAAAAGAATGTTTAGTCGCAGGGAAACGCAAATTGGCATTGATTAAAAAAAAGGATTTTTATAACATGAATGTAAAAGTTACTGTGGCGTGACACTTATAAAACAGTTTTTCTAACGTATCAAAAATGTAATATTCACGTAATATAGTAGTTTTATAAATTTTCAAGTCAAAGTTAAAATCAAAGTTAATGTTAAAAGTAAAAGTCAATATCAAATCGAAAGTCAAAGTGAAATTAAAAAATCGCACCCCTGATTGACTGTACGAACAAAAAGTTTTTTTTTAAAGCAAATTAATCTTTCTTTATGAAGGAGCAATATTTAAATATTCCGAAATTACCAAATTATAAATCCATATTATAACAATTAGTCTAAAAAATTTTAACTTTTCTAGGTGGTTTATTTCACCCTACAGATGACAAACAAGAAGTAGCTTTTCGATATGCTGTAGAGAAAATAAATGCAAATAGGGATATTTTACCAAAGTCGCGACTAAGTGCGCAAATAGAACAAATTTCTCCACAAGATAGCTTTCACGCTTCTAAACGTGGTAAGTATAATAAAAAAGCTTGTATCATTAGATCCTTATATTTTGCTCTCATAACGCAAGGATAATCAGGGTATCCCTGCGACGTCCTAAGTATATCTTTTGAATTTTAGCGGTTTGGATACTCTAGGGATACCTATGTCTATCCATGGATGTCTCTGCAGGCTTCGCACTCTTCGACTAAAAGCTACTATTTGCTACTTTTTTGATGGTTGGCTACTTTTTGGTTACTTTTTTCAACCTTAGGCTACTAAAAGCTACTTTTCCACTATTTAGACAACTTTTTGTTACTTTTTTGCCAACTAATGAGTTCAAAACCTGTATATGGTTTTAAGTAATTTTAAATAGCACACAAAAATTGGATCTATAAAGTGCTGAATATCTTGCGGTTACTTTAACCCATTTAAATTTATGAAAGCTAAAAAATTGGTATTAAATCAGTTCTTTAAATTTCAAATATGCCTAAATAAATATTAATTAAAAACTTAAAGATTTTCTAGAAATTAGAAGAAAATTAAAAAACTAGATAAAAATAAATATCTAAATAAAAATAAACTAGATAAATAAAAAACTAGAAATTAAGAAAATAGAGTGATTTATCCTCACCACCGAAATATACATAGATAACCGGCTATTTTTCACAGTTTTACATAAATGTTAATGCGCTAGGTTAAAGTAACCGCAAGATATTTAGCACCTTGTAGATCAAATTTTTGTGTTATTTTTGTGTGCTGTTTAAACTTACTTACTTTCACAGACCAATTTTGAAAACATATTTTATCTATTATTTTCATTTTTTTACTTAATTAACAAACCCCCACAAAAAAAATTTTGTCCGGTAAAATAGACTAGTCATTCTTACGTATTTTGGGTCGCTGAATCCGAATCCGGGGTCAGAATTTAAAAGTTGGCTCTTATTTTTGAGATAAACTCAAAAAAACTTCTTAAAAAAGAAAAGAAAATCAAAAAGTTAAAAAATTTTTGTATGACACTGCGATAGTGTAATTCCATGTATTTTTAGCCACTGATTCCGAATCCAAAGTTAGAATTGTTAGATTTGCTGAAATGTTTTGAGATAATTGCAAAAAACTCAATAAACAAAATAATCAAAAAAAATCAATCAGTTTTTTGGCATATCTTCAAAATTTAAGCTAATCTCTCAATTCTGACTTTGAATTCGAATTCAGTGGAAAAAAGTACAATGTACATGGAAATACAAAATCGTAGTGTTACGGCAAAAAATTATCTGTGTCCCTAATTCAGGATTTTTATCAGATTTTTGCGATTATCTGTAAGAACTAACAATAAGACGTAAGAATGACTAGTCTATTTCGCCGGACAAAATTAATTTTTTTCTGAGGCTGTGTAATCAATAAAAGATAATAAATTAATTAATTCTGAACAAGAGTCAGTAATACATTGTACATTTTAAAAGAGTTGTCTATATTTTTAATAATCTTTCTAATTGCTGAAAAAGTGAGTTTTCCATATCTTTTCCATTTTAAACTCATATTTCAAGATAAATAATAAAAATTTTGACTTAATAGTTTTTATTTCGTTTTCTAAATATCATCCAGAATCATTTCGGAAAGTATCTATTTTTTAAAAAATTAGGCCTTAACGACTTTTGATATAAAATATAATGGATTGAGCCAAAAATTTGTAATTACCTCTATATTGCCATTTAAATGTTCGAAAATTCTTTACTTTTATGGGATAATTTTAATTTTAATACCTTAAAAACTAAGTATTATGCAAATTATTATGTAAATTAAGTGTTGAAATTTAATTTTTTAAAATTAAATACAATTTAATATACAAACTACAAATATTTTTAATTTTTTCCGTAGGCTACTTTTTTCTACTTTTTTTACTTTTCAGGCTACTTTTTGCTACTATTTTTTGACTGACTAATGAGTGCAAAGGCTGTTCTGGCATATTCACTCGGAAAAAAGTCATAAGACATCCAAGGGATATCCAGACTATGCATGTGTTTTAACCTTTTAAGGCCTGAGTTTTTTTTATAAGTAATGCAATTTATGACAAAATGTGTCAATTTTTACTGTGGGCACACCTATCTTTAACGAAAAAAAAGTTGGTCCCCGATGCCGAAAAAAAACTCTTGAATATTTCAAATCTTTGTCTCCTAAATAAACAAAATTTCAAAGATTCAAAATCACAACCGATCCTCCTGCATGATTTTTTATGAATTTATTGTTTTTTTATGCATTGTAATGAAAAATTGCTTCATTACGATGTAGAGATCAGTTAAAATTACTAGTACAATTTTTTTATACTTATTAAATGTAAAAATAATAATAATAACAATAATACATTACTATAATTTTTGGAAATAAAAGTTGGATGATTAATATGGTAATTTTAAATCCGTACTGTCAACAAAAATAATAAAAGGGTATTTTCTCTAGAACAGCGCAGATGTAAACATAAGATTATCCTAATTTTCTGTCATTTCTTATTCTTATTAATATTCGCAACATTAGTTACTGCTATTGCAATTTGTATGTGTATCGTGTAAGAAAATAAATGATATCAAGTTGGCTAAAATTACTACAAAATATTGTAGATGTAGTTGATTTATTTTTAATCACGCATGTTGTCATATGATTAAAATAGAAAGTTTGTGCCTTCTGGGGTAGAAAAATTGTTTGCAAAGACAGTAATTTAAAAACTTTTTTCTTCATATAAAGTCAAAAAAAGATCTTCCAAACTTTTATGAATAAAAGTTTTTCTTTAAAAATAATTTAAATTTTTCTACGATATAGTTGACGTTAAGAGGGGAAATTCTTATAAAAAAAAGTTTTTTTACAATTTTTTTTTGCTTTAACTTAACCCCTTGGCTGTCGACAAAATTTCCACTGTTTGACCCGAAAGTGTGTTGAAAAAAATTTTAACGGATATTCATGAAACTTGGTATACTAAGGTTTTTAGGGTTGCTGATTACAAATCTGACATCAATTTTTCAAAATGAAAAATGGCGGATCAAATATGGTGGATTCAATTTCTTAAAAATGTGCGGATTCGATTATTGCCATATTTTCGAGGTCGCTGATTAGGAATCTGAATATGGCGGACATTTTTTTCTAATTTCGTCGGATTTGCTTGAAACAAGTTACTCGGGGGTTTTGATGGTCGTTTATTACGAATCTGATATATAAGGCAAAATTCCTGAAGTGATTTAAGTTTAAAATTGAAGGTTTTCGGATCGTGCTGAAATTTGCACAAACTTTAGTACTATGGGTGAGTACTTCACCGATAAATTATTATTAAGTTTTATGAAAAACTGCAGAGGGTAGAGGGGGTTCAAATTTCATGTCACATGTGAACAGTGGATTTTTTAAAAAATCGTAACTTTTATATAAATGGATAAAAAAATGTTGACCTATATGTTTTGGAAAGGTTTTTTTTTTGCTTTTTCGAATGGTAAGTTAACATTGCAATTCTTTATTAACAATCTACTTATCCGAAATACTTCATATGGGTCTCGTTGGATGCGGAATTACCTTAACTTTCAATTGGTAAGTTTAGATTTACGATAACTTTAATTGTTTGTAAGATATTTCATTTTTCATTGTTATATAAAAAATTGAACCAAAATACTTCATATAGTGCTTTTGGATGCTTGTTGTTAGTAAAAAATGAAATATTTTAAAATCAAATAAAGTTATCGTAAATCTGAACTTATCAATTGAAAGTTAAGGTAATTCCGCATCCAACGAGCCCTATATGAAGTATTTTGGATTGTTTTGCATAAAATTTAATATTAATTTATGGGTACTCACCCATAGTACTAAAGTTTGTGTAAATTTTAGCCTGATCCGAAAAGCTTTAATTTAAAGGAATTTTGCCTGATATATATTCAGTTACAAGTTTTAAGTAAATTTTAATGATTTTTAATTTTCCTGTCCGCCATTTTGAATTTTAAGAATTGAACATGAGATTCGAATTCAGCGAATTTTAAAACCCCCAAGTAACGAATTTCAAATGAAACTGACTTCATATTCGTAATTTGTAACCCTAAAAACAACCACAGTGACGAGTATCAATCGAATTTCAAGATACGTCACTTTTAAGAAGACACAATGGATTTTGTTTTTTGAATTTCGGATTCAGCGTTCAAAATATATTAAATAACGTCAGTGTGATTGTATATCAGTTTTTTTTGTAATTTCGTGTATATATGTATCACACAATAAGAGCCTACTTTAGAAAGTGCATCTATAGACGTACCTCACAGTCAAGGGGTTGAAAGAACAACTTGCTTTTAATACAAAAACTTAATGTAAGCTCTTTTCAAAAAATGTTGTTTCTTGGTACTACTTTTAAAAAACTTATAATGTTGTATTTCAGTATGCTACTTGTTAAGAAATGGTGTTGCTGCAATCTTTGGACCTCAAAGTTCGCACACAGCTAGTCATGTACAAAGTATTTGTGATACAATGGAAATTCCTCATTTGGAAACTCGATGGGACTATCGTCTCAGAAGAGAAAGTTGTTTAGTTAATCTCTATCCTCATGCAACAACCTTATCGAAGGTATGTTAAAACTTTAGATACCCTTTTGTATTTGATAAAAAAGTTAAAATATTTTAATTGTTTTAAAACGTTTTTATATAGGGAAGAGGGCCCCAAGATGGACATAGTTTTGATTTTGTGCTATAGAATCCAATCGTTTTAGGATATTTAAAAATGGTGCATACCGTATGGAAATACAATAAATAAGGTATCCTCTGGCCACAACGAAAAAATTTTAATTTGCAAACAAACATTTTTTAAAGAATTTTTTCAAATTGTTGTAAATTTCGATTTGAAAAAAAGTGTCCCCAAGATCGACACCATCATAAAATGCATTAAAAAACGGGTAAAATAAAATATCAAGTAAGGATTTTTAAACCAATTTTCTGTTTCTTTATTATATTTTTTAAAAGTTCTAACATTTTTTAAATGTTAAACATTACCGTAAAATGGGGTAAAGTCGGCCGGCGCTTTAAATCATTTTAAAGTTTAACTATTACTTTTTTCCAGAAGAAATCCGAGTTTTATTAAAAATGTAGTTAGAATTAATGTAAATTAATAAATGAAATACAATATTTAAGTGTTTATCCCATCTAATTTATAATTTATTTAATAAGAGATTAGCTATTTTTTATAAATAATTAAACGAAATTAACAATAAATCCAGCTCCAGGCTGAATTGTCTGAGTCACAATTCGGACATTCGTACCAGGGTTCGCAGATTTTGGCTATATAAGAAATTTCAAATAACAATCAGAACTGTCGGTAACTATCGACAGATTTCAGTTCTGTATTGATAACAACACAATTTTGAAGTAGAAAAAGAAAAAATTTCGATTATAAGGCTTAGAGCATTATTAAGAAACTGTAACATTGAAAATAAATAAAGTTAAGAAATTAAGGTGTGATGTTCATCTTAGGGCCAGCAGATTGTCCATCTTATAACCAATGACCCAATTTTTTTGGCGCAAATATAAATTTTTTTCAAACACAGAGTGTCAACCGAATCATTTTAGAATAATATTATACGATAAATAAATGAGGTTATTACGACATGCACCTATTCGAAATCAAAAATATAGATAATTTTATCGACTGGAATAAAAACTGTTACAAAACTTTTTAAAACGAAAAATCCACGTGATATGTGTTACAGGAAGAAAAATAATTCTTTCTGATCCGTGTTTATATAAAAAGCTTCATCTTAACAAACTAAATCAGTAAAAAAATCACGAGGCGACATATACTTATACGAAAATTTTATATCAAATGTCCATCTTAGGGCCCTCTCCCCTAATTTGTGTAAATAATTCCTTCCTTTTAATGTAAAAAGTTCATAGTTTTAAATATTTTTTCATTATATATTTTGATTAATTTTACGTTTAAATTTGTTCAACATATTATTTGCACGTTGCATAGTTATTTTAATTTAAATCACGTTTAATGAATAATTAAAACTATATTAACTGATGAGTTGCTACTAAATATCACAAAAAATTTTAATTTCTGTAATAATAGTTATGTAAAGGGACCGTCCCATGTAGGCATAAAACGTCAGCGAAAAACGTAAATAATGTGAGCGAAAGAGAGAATGTTATATGTTTATCTCTTTTACTTACAGGTTTTTCGTTTTCAGCTGACACCTTAATGCCAACATGGGTCAAGCCCTTAAGATTATTTCGCGCGGTTTACTGGAGGATTAAAAAAGACCATTTATCCAATAGAAGACTCAATTACAAGATTTCCGGTAAAATAGATCAACGTTTAAAAGGTCAGTGTATTTTTTCAGATCGGAGAAATTAGTGCTAAGTGCTGTGCCGTGTAGTGAATAGAGAAAGACACTATATTTAATTTATAAAAATTTAATAATTCTTGTGTACGAAGACGACTAAAATCAATATAAATAATAAATAAAAATTATTATTCTGTGAAAAGGAAAATAATTTTTTATTATGAAAATTAGCTTAAGGTGTTAGTAACACATCTCAGTGACTTCCCTTAAATATTTTTTTTATTACAAAATTTATTTTATTTACTCCAAACTTTTTATACCTAAAAAAAGGGGTTTTAAACTATTAAAAAAAATTTTTTTATTCCTTATTTATTATGGATTATAATGCTGCCATGGCCGCCTGAAAATACCCCTACTTGTGATTGGCGGACACGATATCTCCAATTCAGGTCACCGAAAAATAAAATTTTTGATATTTTCTTGAAAAGTAAGCTCGTCGCTATCGTCGGAACTACAATAAACTATTTTCGATGAAAAATAACAAAATGGAGGACTTTTTTCATTTTTGACCTTGTTTTTTCAACTTAAATTGTTTAAAAAAAGGGGTTTAATATTAATTAAAGATTTATGATTCTATTTCCGACGATAGCGATATATATGCAGAATAGTCCATACACATTTGAGTTTAATCGGTGCAATAGTTTCTTTATGATGTCCCCCAGGTTTATGGTTATATAGAATACGCACCAAAAAGAATGTTTTCTGCCATACTAAAGTTTTTTGTTATCAATTTAACATTTATTATTGAATTTGATCAAATAGTTTTTGAATTACAATAATTTTAATTTTTGACTTTAAAAAAAATTTTTTTCTTTGTACAATATTTATAAGTAGAATGCATAAAAGTTAACATATATATAATGATTTTCAAAGCTTTCTTGAGGGGTTACACGATGGTGATAAATTTTTTTTTTTAAATAAAATTTGACCTTGAAATTCAAGGTCAAAATGTTAATTTACGTACACTACCGTCGGAAATTGTCGGTACGATTGACGTGCGCGGGATGAAATGTTGATGTCGCACCTAAATTAAGATATTTTAAGTTTGAGAAAAGCTAGAGACTTGAAACTTAGATCACCTGAAAGCTGATAAAATTCTGCTTCTGAATATATACCTAGAATTTTTTTTCGACTTTCTGGAGCGATTATAACACTGGAAATATTTCGAAAAAAAACGTCTAATTTTCCCAATTTCGTACCCAGTTTTTGATTCCCTGCATAATCTAGGAAAATGCAAGGAAAAATTTGTAACTCCTACAACATAATCTTTAAGATCTTAGCTTTAAAAGTAATTTTTAAGACTTAAAAAATATTGTTTCGTTTTTGAGATAAGTTGAAAAATGTCAGAGCATGCTTTTTACACAACTCAGCGTCAAAGATGAGTTCTTGCATCCCCGCTGCTTAGCCCGTTCCTTGCGCCAGGGCCGAATATGCGTGCGGGCCCCTGCTTGAAACCCGTCTCGTATTTTCTCACATTTACAGTTATTGATTATTAGTATATTAATTAATTTATTTAAAATATGTTATTATTATTAGTTAATTAAAAGTTTAACAAATACTTTTTAATATTGTACTTAAAATTTACCAAATTGGAAAAATGTTCTTCTTTTTCAGAACTTTAAAATTTTTTGTTTAAAATTTATTGTAATTAATTTTGAAAAATTTAATTTGTAGTACTAATTATTTTAGTAAAAATGCAGAAAGTGCATTTTCAGAAAAAAAGAACTTTCTTATGTACACTAAATTATATATAGTATAACATAATATAATATAATAAATAATAATAATAATAATATAAATATTAATAATAATATAAATATTAATAATAATAAAATATTTATAACATTTATAATAATCAATAACTGTAAATGTGAGAAAATACGAGACGGGTTTCAAGCAGGGGCCCGCACGCATATTCGGCCCTGGCGCAAGGAACGGGCTAAGCAGCGGGGATGCAAGAACTCATCTTTGACGCTGAGTTGTGTAAAAAGCATGCTCTGACATTTTTCAACTTATCTCAAAAACGAAACAATATTTTTTAAGTCTTAAAAATTACTTTTAAAGCTAAGATCTTAAAGATTATGTTGTAGGAGTTACAAATTTTTCCTTGCATTTTCCTAGATTATGCAGGGAATCAAAAACTGGGTACGAAATTGGGAAAATTAGACGTTTTTTTTCGAAATATTTCCAGTGTTATAATCGCTCCAGAAAGTCGAAAAAAAATTCTAGGTATATATTCAGAAGCAGAATTTTATCAGCTTTCAGGTGATCTAAGTTTCAAGTCTCTAGCTTTTCTCAAACTTAAAATATCTTAATTTAGGTGCGACATCAACATTTCATCCCGCGCACGTCAATCGTACCGACAATTTCCGACGGTAGTGTATATCTCAAAATCGGATTTTAAAAAATTTTTTTAACTATCTCAAAGTAAAGCTTGACTAATTTCCTAGAAAACATGTAATTTTCAAAGTGGGATCTTTTAAAGTATTTGAGGTAGAGACAATTGATCGCACGAGCGCCGTCACGCAGTGCCAATTGGTATATGTAATACACATGAGCAATTCGATGTGAAATTGAGGGGTCAATCCTTCGAATTCTTCAATAATAAGATTTTGAGTAGAGGTTAGGGGTCTAATTGAGTAAAAAAATTTTTAAAAAAATATTTATTATTGTTCGAGATATTTGCATTAAAAAATTAGTCCAACTTTTTTTTCAATTACTTATATAAACTTTTTCACTTTTAGTACTAGAAAAAAATTTCTTAAACGCTTTTTGCGCAAAAAATATTGAAGTTTAAGAAAAAGAAATTAATTTTGAAACATAAAAATTTTTTAGTTCATTTATTTAAAAAATAAAGTTTTTTTTCAATTTTTAAACTTGTTATCGAGTTCCGTTTAAGCTGAAAAATTCATGAACATTCCTTAATATAAGCAAGAGACATATGCCAAATTTGGCGAATATTCATTTATTAATACTTTAATTTGTTAAAAATGCTATTTGCATTGGTCTTGTTTGACACATAATTAAATGATCTTTCAAATAGAAAAAAGAATTAACTGTATATTTTCATTCCTTCAGATGTTATTAATTATTTAAATAATAATTATTATTAATTATTAATTTAAAGTCCGTTCATCCGAAATTGTTTATATAAGGCTCGTTTGATACGGTACGGTTACAGTACAGAAATGTGTTTTTCGGTTGCCAGCATTTTTGCAAATTTTTAGTGATTTGTGAATGAAGGGTGGGTATAGTGTATGTGGAAAGTGTGTAGTGGATAGTTAGGTATAAAGTGAAAGACAGTGTGTGTGTTTAAAAATTGTAAATAAGGTGGAATAAAAGTTTTAAAAAGTGTGTGGGGTGTGTGTAGGTTAGGTGAGTGAGAGGGCAGTGAATGTGTGGTGCCGTAATTTTCCCCAAATCTCAAATGTCATAATATTCATTTGACATAAAACCAGTTGACATAACCAATATTTGTCATAATTTTTTTGGTCATAATTTTACTTTAGCATAAATTTTAATTGACATACTAATTATTCAGCATAATTCGCATTTGACAGAATGTTTATTTAGTATAAGTTATATTCGGTATAACTTTCAATTGTCAAAATTTTTATTTGGCATAATATACATTTGTCATAATCTTTATTTGACATAATTTTCATTGATCATAATTTTAATTTGGCATAATTATCATTCATCATAAAATGTATTTGATATAATGTTCATTCGTCATAACTACTTTTTGACATAATATTTATTGGTAATAATTCTTAACTGGTATAACGCTAATTTAACATAATGACTATTGGACATAATGCTCATTTTTCATAATTCTTAATAATCATAACTGTCATTTGTAATAATCACTGTTTGATATAATGTTTATTATTAATAATCAGCAATTGACATAACGCTTATTTAGTATAATGTGTATTTGACATAATGTTCATTTGTCATAATTTGCATTTCACAAAATGCTCATTTGTCATAATTCTTATTAGTCATAACTTTCATTTGTCATAATTTTTATTTGGCATAATTATCATTTAGTATAAAATATATTTGATATAATGTTTATTCGTCACATCGATTGTTTAATATAATTTTCATTTATAATAATTCTTAATTGGCATAAATTCAATTTAACATAATTGTTATTTGATATAATGTTAATTTGTCATAATTTACAATTCTCATAATGCTCATTTGTCATAATTCTTATTAGTCATAACTGTTATTTGTCATAATTACTGATTGACATAATGTTAACTTTTTATAATAAGCACTGACATAATGTTTATTTCGCATAATTTAAGTTTGACATAATGTTCATTAGACATAATTTTAATTTGACATAATGTTCATTGTTCATAATTTTTATTTGTCATAATTATCATGCAGTATAAAATGTACTTGATATAATGTTCATTTGTCATAACTATTTTATGACATAATGTTTATTTGTAATAATTTTTAATTGGTATAACACTAAATTAGTATAATGTGTATTTGACATACTGTTCATTTGTCATAATTTTCATTTGACATAATTCCCATTTGTCATAACTTTATGTGTCAACGATTTTTTGCTGTATCTTCCCATCCTTGGTTTTTTAATTAGTAGTTTGTATATGTTGGTAAAGTAGATTAGGTGGCGCTGTCTAATATTTCTGAAATTAATTCTATCTTGCTTTTAAATGTGAAAATTACAATTTTAATATTGTACAATTTTTTAATGTCATCATTATTAATATGAATTGTCATATTATTTTTAAAAAAATGTAATTGAATTGTACAATATTAAAATTGTAACTTGGAAAAAAAAGTAATTTTTCATATTTAAAAGCAAGATAGAATTAATTTCAGAAATATTAGACAGCGCCACCTAATCTACTTTACCAACATATACAAACTACTAATTAAAAAACCAAGGATGGGAAATACAGCAAAAAATCGTTGACACATAAAGTTATGACGAATGGGAATTATGTCAAATGAAAATTATGACAAATGAACAGTATGTCAAATACACATTATACTAATTTAGTGTTATACCAATTAAAAATTATTACAAATAAACATTATGTCATAAAATAGTTATGACAAATGAACATTATATCAAGTACATTTTATACTGCATGATAATTATGACAAATAAAAATTATGAACAATGAACATTATGTCAAATTAAAATTATGTCTAATGAACATTATGTCAAACTTAAATTATGCGAAATAAACATTATGTCAGTGCTTATTATAAAAAGTTAACATTATGTCAATCAGTAATTATGACAAATAACAGTTATGACTAATAAGAATTATGACAAATGAGCATTATGAGAATTGTAAATTATGACAAATTAACATTATATCAAATAACAATTATGTTAAATTGAATTTATGCCAATTAAGAATTATTATAAATGAAAATTATATTAAACAATCGATGTGACGAATAAACATTATATCAAATATATTTTATACTAAATGATAATTATGCCAAATAAAAATTATGACAAATGAAAGTTATGACTAATAAGAATTATGACAAATGAGCATTTTGTGAAATGCAAATTATGACAAATGAACATTATGTCAAATACACATTATACTAAATAAGCGTTATGTCAATTGCTGATTATTAATAATAAACATTATATCAAACAGTGATTATTACAAATGACAGTTATGATTATTAAGAATTATGAAAAATGAGCATTATGTCCAATAGTCATTATGTTAAATTAGCGTTATACCAGTTAAGAATTATTACCAATAAATATTATGTCAAAAAGTAGTTATGACGAATGAACATTATATCAAATACATTTTATGATGAATGATAATTATGCCAAATTAAAATTATGATCAATGAAAATTATGTCAAATAAAGATTATGACAAATGTATATTATGCCAAATAAAAATTTTGACAATTGAAAGTTATACCGAATATAACTTATACTAAATAAACATTCTGTCAAATGCGAATTATGCTGAATAATTAGTATGTCAATTAAAATTTATGCTAAAGTAAAATTATGACCAAAAAAATTATGACAAATATTGGTTATGTCAACTGGTTTTATGTCAAATGAATATTATGACATTTGAGATTTGGGGAAAATTACGGCACCACGTGAATGTGATAGACGTGTAGGAGGGACAAAGAAGAAGAGAGGGAGTGTGTGTGGGTAAGGTAGATCATATGTTTAAGATCCCACCGAAGAATAAGAGAGGGCAGTGCGATTGAGTAATAGAGAAAAACTCGACGACCAACAAGGAAGGAGAGAGTGTGTGTAGCGTGGTGGACAGCGTGAGAGGGGGCAAAGGGGGAGGGGAGAACGAAGGAGAAGTATTTCAAACGTTGAGCAGGGAAACAACTGATATTTTATATTCAAGAACAGACCGCGTACAATCTAAAAAATCTCAGAATAAAGTGGGAAGGCCGTCGAATTTTGAAAAACTACAGAGAACGCTGAGGAGAGGCTCGTCGGAAATGATGGAGAATTTTACAAAATTTATAGGAGGAAAGGGGGTGAAGAAAAAAAAGAACTAGGAAAAAAGGATAAAAAGATAAAAGAAAAGATTCAGAAAAAGTACAGAAAAGAGGAGGTGAGGTTTTTGACGAGATAATGAAAATGTTAAAGAAAATGGGAGATGAGTCGAATCGGAAATTGGATGGATTAAAAAGGGAGATAAACGAGCATAGGAAGAGGGATGTAGGAATACGCATAAGAGAGATAGATAGCTAAGGCAGATGGATGGGATTGAAATATGGTGGAATGACGCTAAGGAAGGAACTACGGGAAATTATAAACATGGTTTGGAAGGGTGAGGGATTTCCGGAGGACTGGAAGACAGGGATAATTGTTCCAATAGTCAAGAAAGGAGAAGGAAGGAGAATAAAGGACTGCAGGGGAATTACCTTGATGGCGGTTGGCTATAAGGTGTATGCGGAGATTTTAAGAAACAGGTTAGAGAAAATAGTGAAGAAAACAGAATGTATACCCCATAACCAAACAGGATTCAGGAGAGAGATGGGAACGATAGACAACATCTATACGCTGAATTATCTGGCGAACCGGAAGTTGAGGGAGAAATAAGGAAAGATGGTGTCAAGTTTCAATGACTCCAAAGCAGCTTTCCCCTCAGTAAATGGGGAATTTTATGGAGAGTCCTAAAGAAGAGGGGAGTAGGAAATGGTCTCATTGAGCGTATTAAGTAAGTGTAAAAAGTAAAAGTGGGCGATATGATTGTGAAGGTTTTTTGGTTAGGAAGGGGATTGAAGCAAGGATGTCCTCTGAGCCCCATTCTATTCAACTTGCATATAGCGGATTTGGAGGAAAAGTTGAAGAAAAGAGGAAAGGGTGGGGTAATTTTGGGCAAGAGAAGAGTCAACTCACATGCGTATGCGGATGATGTGGTATTATTGGCTGATAATGAATGTGGAATGAAATTGCTATTAAACGAGTTTGAGAAATATGTGCGTGAGAAAGATTTGTGTATAAATGTGGAAAAGTCAAATGTGATGCGTTTTAGAAAGAGGAGAAAAAAGAATGAAAAGAATGAAATATGGAAGTTGAATGGAAGAGTGATGGAAGAAGTAAATGAGTTCTGTTATCTGGGTTTTTGGTTTCAATATAATGGAAGTACGAATCTGAATGTTAAGAGAAGGATTGAAAGAGGTAGGAGAGTGATGGGGCAAATGTGGGGGATTAGTAAAAGAAGATTTGTGAATGTGCTCAAAGTTTTCACCTTCTAATATTACGCGCTCAACATTTGTAAATACCATTGACAAATTTAACTTTTCGATCTTTTCTTTACCTGGAAGAATCCCTTATCCCCTTCTTTTGTTCTCTCTAAAAGTACAAGCAAAGTTTCTTGCGTCCAATAAAATTAACTATCCCCTCTTAATGTTCGGAAAAACACGGGATTAATCGTGGTGGATCGGAGGGGACAAATTACAAAAAGCAAAATTGTCTTTCATTATTATTAAGTGTTTAAATTCTTTGTTGTTTAGAATTATTGCTCTGCGGAGCTGAGCTACGGCTCTCTGCTGCTATATATTCCTTTTCAAGGTAAGAAATCTGCTCTATTTGTAAAGTTGATCGGCTCTGCTGAATTAGTTGAAATAGATTTACTTGCCGTATCAATCTTAATTATATTCCATGTTTCACTTTCTTTCTACTGATTTGGTTTGCAATAAAGTTACAAACAAATTAATAACAACTTGTTTTATTGCTTTCGCCACAAATGCGTATTCCTTTTCTTTGACTTTGTATCCGCTTAATAAATCATTAACAAACAACATGGTCCTTCAAGCCGGATACGCATTTGATGGTGATTGCAATAAATAACACTAAATAATAATTCACTAATTTCTCATATCTGTTTATTTTTTTTAGTGTACATTTTTGCAAATAAGTCGTCCTCTTTTGGTTTACCGTGACCTCTTTATTCTTTTTGCCCTTCACTTCTGCTATTTCTAATTAATTTATTTTTTATTTTCTTTATAATTCAAACTGAACTCGGTGACAGAATTTACGAAAATTCTCAGTACCTTCTGCTTAACAAAATGGGGCAAATTAAATTCCCTTCCTTTTTTTTCTGCTCAAAAAGATTTCTTGTTTTGTAATATAAAATAGGGTTAGTTAAAATGACAAGTTCATTAAGAAAATTAGTTTTACAACAAAATAGTCGCTCAAGGGAAATAGAACGAATTGTTTTAAGATTACGCAAAAAGAACGTAAACACTTTAAATCATCAAATTGTTCAGGCTAGACTTGACTTAGTTAACCTCATATGGGATGAGGCGCGTCATGTTAATCTAGACATTTTGAGTAAAACGGATAACGACGCTCTCGAGTATGTCTCTGAAGAGATATTCTTTCAAATGGAGAGAGTCTATGAGACTGCCCATGATGAAATTCTCTCATTATTAAACTGCTTCCCAACATCATTAATAAATAGCAATTCTAGCCCTAATCCACCTGTAGATTCCAACGCACATGAACCCACTGCCAAATTACCCAAGCTAGATTTGCCTACCTTTTCGGGACTTCACGAAGACTGGGAAAATTTTTCTGACTTATTCACTGCGTTAGTCCACAACTCCAGTAGACTTTCTGATGCTACAAAATTTCAGTATTTAAAATCATGTCTAAAAGAAAGTGCTGCTGACCTTGTCAAGGATGTTCCTATTACAAACGCTAACTACTTATCTACCTGGCAGGCATTGAAATCGCGCTACTTTAACCCTTGTCTTATCGTTAACAACTACCTGAACACATTGTTAGAACTGTCTCATATGAAAACAGAGTCAGCTACAGACTTACGTGCACTGATTGACAAAACACAATGTATCTTTCGCTCCCTTAATTGTCTCCAGTTGCCAGTCAATCAATGGGATATTTGGCTCGTTCATATTTTGTCGAAAAAATTAGATCCAGAATCCCGTAAGCTTTGGGAATCAGAGGTAAGTGCTAAGATCCGAAAATCCGCGTTAGCGACTGCTAGGTCTACAACAAATGACTTATGTACTATGGAATATTTTAAAACGTATTCTGAGTTTTCTGAATTCTTAGAGGAAAGATCACAAACACTTATCATGATGGCTAATAATTCTCATAAAAACACGATCATTCCTTCGGCTAGCAAACCCTCGACATCTTCAAAAAGATCTTTTCACTCTAACACCTCTTCAGACCCAAAATTAAAGGATCGTAAATGTCTATCTTGCTCGGGCCAACATGGCCTTTGGTCATGCAATAAATTTTTATCAAAAACCCCCTACGAACGTCGAGATATCGCCCGTCGACTTAGATTGTGTTTTCTCTGTCTTGTTCCGCACGATTTTCGATTCTGTACCTCTACTCGCCTTTGCTCAAAATGTCGTGGAAGACATAATACTAACGTTAACGCTGACGTTTCCACACCCCAATCTTCTATTCTTCTAGCAACTGCTCAAATAATGATTGTTAGTCCTTCTCGAGCTCGATGTACGTAAGAGCTTTACTAGATCAAGGCTCTGAATCGTCATTCGTTTCTGAATCAGTTGTCCAATTGTTGAATCTTAAGAGACACAAGGTACAAGTTCAGCTAACTGGACTTGGAACTTCAGAAGTTGGTGTTGCGAAATATTCCATATATTTATCAATGTGCTCTGCTCACGATCCTAAAAATACCTTCAATACAACAGCACTAGTTCTACCGAAACTCACATCACGACTTCCTTCAAAGGAAGTCATAAACTTCGATCCTTGACTGTTTTCAGGCCTTTCCTTAGCAGACCCAAGTTTATTAAGACCAGATTCAGTTGATGTGATCCTAGGCGCTGACATCTACATACGGTCAAATATTACAACCTGGCTTAAAATGCCTAAGCCCATCTAAACTTGTAGCTCAGGACACAGTCTTAGGTTGGATTATTACTTGTCCTATACCAGTCAATCTTTCCCCATGTACCACCACGATATCCCGAAGACAGTGCCTTAAAACACAGCGTTGGCCAGATGAGAACTTACAAATTTGGCTTCAGAAATTTTGGGAAATAGAGGAACTACCTCCTCACCATTCTCTGTCCAATCCAGAAGAAGAAGCTTGTAAACAATTGTTCCAAAATACTCATAGTCGCGACCCTGATGGCAAATATGTAGTTTATTTTCCGCTTAAGTCACAAATCCCGAACTTATCTTCTGAAATACGAATTCAAGCTATGAATTCTCTAAAACATACTCATAACAAGTTCAAACTGAACCCAGAAGTAGCTTTAGCTTATCATGAATTTATGAAAAATTATGAAGAGTTAGATCATATGGAAAAGGTCCCACCTGACGAACTAGCAAACACTAGCCTATGGTATATACCGCATCATTCAGTAATACAAGGAATTTTATCTAATAAAAAACTTCGAGTAGTTTTTGACGCTTCACGTCGTACCTCAAAACACGTATGTTTGAATAATTTTTTAATGTCCGGATCACCGTTACAAACTGATATCTTTTTGATCTTACTAAATTGGCGCAGATATAAGTTTGTCTTTACTGCGGATATGGTAAAGATGTTTCGTCAAATACGAATACATCCCGACCATCAGGATCTACAACGAATCTTGTGGTCACCCAGCTCAGATAAAACCCCCTTAGAATATCGACTGAAAACGGTTACTTATGGTACCGCTTGTGCTCCATTTTTGGCCATGCGCACAATGGCGCAATTAGCACAAGATGAACTGTCTAATTTCCCTCTTGGAGCTAAGTGTATTCGGGAAAATACTTATGTCGACGACATTTATGCGGGTAGTTCAAATTTATCAGTTGCGAAACGTAAACGGGATGAATTAATATATCTGCTAAAATCGGCTGGAATCGATCTCGATAAATGGTCGTCTAACCATTTAGAACTAATCCCTCATCAATGTCGTCAACAAAAGAACGATCATACAACTAGTAAACCTATCGATCAAGACGAGACAGTTAAAACTTTAGGTATACAATGGAGGCTAACTTCAGACGAATTCAGTTTCCAATTCTCTGACCACTCTCCCTCGACATCAATTACTAAAAGAAAAATTCTCGCTTCGATATCTCGGTTATTTGACCCCCTGGGTTGGCTTTCCCCGATCACCGTTATCGCAAAAATGCTTATGCAAGATCTTCGGATCTTAAGATACGACTGGGATTCAGTTTTGCCTCCGGAAATTCTTAAAAAGTGGTCCAATTATTTTAAATCTCTCTCTACGACCCAGAACATTTCTATAGACCGATGGTTTGGTAACTGTGATAATTCATATTACGAACTCCACGCATTTTCTGACGCTTTAAACCGAGCATACGCTGCCGCAGTTCACTTGAAGGTTAAGTTCGAAAACGGTGACTCACGAATATCCCTTTTATGTGCTAAATCCAAAATAAGCCATGTTAAAACCATAAGCATTCCTAATCTTGAACTGATGGGAGCCGCTTTACTAGTAAAATGAATAAATTATATTCAAAAACTATATTTCTTGAAAAATATTTCAGTATTTGCTTGGATGGATAGTCAGATTGTACTTTGTTGGTTACGCAAGCATCCATGTAGCTGGAAAACCTTTGTAGCGAACCGCGTATCGTATATCCAAACAGAATTATCCTCTGCAGAGTGGAGATACGTAACTACAAAGGAAAACCCAGCTGATCTAGCCACCAGAGGAATAAAACCTTGTGAATTAAAAGATTCTGATTTATGGTGGCACAGACCCAACTGGCTCTCCTTAACGACCGAATTCTGGCCAGATCTGTCAAACTTTACACACTGAAAGGCCTAAATCTAAGACTGAGCTTCTTTTCCGTTTCTCTAATCTCTCTCGACTTATTCGTGTTACTGCCCTCTGCATCCGTTTTTTCAAAAATCTCCAACGGTGCAAAAATGGAAGTTTACCACATAGGTCCTTCTTATCGAGTGCAGAACTTAACGAGGCGCCTACTTCATTCATTCGAATTGCCCAATCTGAAACTTATATTGAAGAGATAAGATTCCTTACTAATCCGGAAACAAAAGATAATGCATTATCCAAAGCCAATCCTTTACGGAAATTGAACCCCTTTGTCGATGTTAAAGACAGAGTCCTACGAGTTGCAGGACCCTTTCATATCAGAACGACCAAGGAGAGAGGACTTTGATCGTATAAAGGTTACATCGCCCTTTTTATCTGCTTTTCTACCAGTGCAATCCATTTAGAAGCGGTTAGCGATTTGACCACCGCGGCTTTCTTAAATGCATTCCGACGTTTTTCTGGTCGACGCGGAGTCCCTAAAAATATTGATAGCGACAATGGTACCACATTCCAAGGGGCAGAGCGAGAGTTGAGAGAAATGTTTGATGCCAGTTCTAATTTCTATGCTGAAGTAGCAGATGTATTAGCAAATGATCAGATCACTTGGAGTTTTACTCCACCGAACGCGCCTCATTTCGGCGGTCTTTGGGATGCGGGAGTTAAATCAACAAAGCACCATCTCAAAAGAGTGCTAGGAGATCATAAACTCACCTTCAAAGAGTTCTCAACTCTTTTGGTACAAATCGAAGTCTGTCTCAACTCTCGCCCGCTGCATCCAATGTCTGATGACATGGAAGACGTTAACATTTTAACTCCAGCTTATTTTCTTATGGGCAACTAGCACTCTTCGAAGACATATAAACCGTCTAAGTCCTCTTATATTACCCAATTCTAGTTAAGATTTGTGTCCTCAAGAATAGAGAAATTTAGTATATAGTCAGTTTTAAAGAGAATAATTCAGATCTTTTTTTTTGGATTCTTTTTTTGTTGTCTGACCGACCACGGCAGGCGGGATGTTCAAAGTTTTCACCTTCTAATATTACGCGCTCAACAATTGTAAATACCATTGACAAATTTAACTTTTCGATCTTTTCTTTACCTGGAAGAATCCCTTATCCCCTTCTTTTGTTCTCTCTAAAAGTACAAGCAAAGTTTCTTGCGTCCAATAAAATTAACTATCCCCTCTTAATGTTTGGAAAAACACGGGATTAATCGTGGTGGATCGGAGGGGACAAATTACAAAAAGCAAGACAGAAAGAGTGAGAAGTCAGTTATAATTTGATCGTCGAAGAGTCTGGAGAATTTCTAAAAGGAAAATTGTCTTTCATTATTATTAAGTGTTTAAATTCTTTGTTGTTTAGAATTATTGCTCTGCGGAGCTGAGCTACGGCTCTCTGCTGCTATATATTCCTTTTCAAGGTAAGAAATCTGCTCTATTTGTAAAGTTGATTGGCTCTGCTGAATTAGTTGAAATAGATTTACTTGCAGTATCAATCTTAATTTTATTCCATGTTTCACTTACTTTCTGCTGATTTGGTTTGGAATAAAGTTACAAACAAATTAATAACCACTTGCTTTATTGATTTCGTCACAAATGCGCATTCCTTTCCTTTGACTTTGTATCCGCTTAATAAATCAGTAACAAACAACAGAATGATTGGAGGAGGAAAATTTGGTTGTTTGATGTGTTAGTGTGGTCAGTTTTAGCAACAGAGTGGAAGTATGGGGATGGAGGGCGGTTGTGTGTATGGAAAGAATGCATAGAAGATACTCGAGATGGTCAATGGGAGTGAGTAGACTATGTCCGGGGTAACTGCTAAGAGAAGAATTGGGAAGGGAAAAATTGGTACTCAGGCAGAGGAAAAGGGCGTTGGGTTTGGAGGAGAAGTTAAAGGAAGGAAGAAGCAGCAAATTGGCATAGAAGTGCTGGGGGCTGATAAGGAAGGATAAGAAGAAGGGAGTGAGTCAGCTAAAAGGGTGGGAAAAGGAGAGGTTCGTGGGTTCAGGAGGAGCAGGTGAAAAATTGTTTGATAAGGGAAGGGTGGAAGAGTGGATAAAGGAGGACATTGAGTAGAGGTGGGAGAAGATAAATGATTCAAAATACAACAAATTACTAGAGGTACAGATTTGCCGGAGTACTTGAGAGAAATGAAATAAGAGAAAAGATGGAATAGGTGCATAAGGTTTAGAATGGGTGAAGGGATGAAAGCATGCAGATATTGGATGAATGAGGAAGAGAATAGTTGTAGAGTGTGTGGTTTTGAGCGAGAGGACTGGATCATGTGTTGGATAGATGTGCAAGAGGGTCAGAGGAGAGCAAAAGTTTGGGAGAGAGAGTGAGTTATATTTTGAGTGAAAATGGGCAAGAGAGATCTGGATGAAAGAGTTGGAAAAAATGAGAGTGGGAAATATGTAATTGGGTAGGGTTTTTTTTCTCTGGGGACAATGTACGTTATTAATTTTAATTATTATTTTTAAATTAAATTTTCTTTGAATTTGACGAAGCCGAAAGGGCTGAAAGGAACAGGAAACGGAAGCCCGGGCATTGAGGGATTTTATTTGATAGGATAGTTTAAGTATAGTTTATAAGCAAGCGGTAGATTTTAAGAATTTTTGTATTTAGATTAAGATTGTATGTAATAATTTGGAGTCTCGAACCCTGTTCTGCGGGAAGAGTAAATAAAGTATAGACAACACAGACAAACGAAAGAAAAAAAATTGATTTGCCAGGACTGCCATATGGTAGATTTTCTTCCTTAATGTGTATCTAAAGAGAAAAGCGTAGTCCGACCTAGAAGTTAGTTCGTGTTTTCTTTTTACAGGCATGGTGGAGGGGGTGATTTTTGAGAAATTGATTTCTATAGGAAATTACTCAATTTCTTTAACTAAAACTGAATTTTTGCTTCTTCTGAATGTTTATTTGAATTCAGTGACTTTAATAACATAAAAATTAGATATAAAAAAATTAAAAATGGCGGAACTAAAATGGTGGATTTTTTTATTATTTTCAGATTTTTTTGGTTCTTGTTAAATTAGCGCCTCCAGGAAACACATAAGTAACAAGAACCAAAAAAATCGGTAAACAATTTCATCGAAAGCCGTTTTGGATACGCAATTTGAATTTTTATAAATTAACAACATATTTCCCACACAACAAAAGGATATCCCTGAGATAACACAGGGATATCCCAACGAGATATGAGAAATCCTAGGGTCATCGCTGGGATATTAAAGAAATCTCAGAGATATCCCTGCCCACATAGCACGACTTCTTGCTGTAAGGTTACTGTAAGGATATCTGTAGGGTTTGTAAGGTAACCGTGTAAGCATGCAGTAAACTTGAGTTCATCTTAAAACTTCCGCCTTACAGTAAGCTTACACAGTAAAGCTAAAATAAGCTTACACAGTAAGGTCGTGATAAGTTTACATGGTAAGGTTGTGGTAAGCTTACACGTTAAGGTTGTTGCAAGCTTCTCGTAAGGTTACTGTAAAGTTGCTGTAAGGTTACTGTAAACATAAAGTAATATGAAATTATATTTAGAATAATTATACTATAATAATAATTTTTTTGTAAATAATTATATATTTGGTAAAGTACTTCATGAACACTAATAGGGTTTGTTAAATAAAATTTACTGCGCAGCGGTATGTGCCATAGAAAACTACTGCGCATAAATATTAAGAAAGTTTATTTAATAATAACATTCTATTTTTACAGTAACCTTACATCAACCTTACCGTGTAAGCTTACCACAACGTTACCATGTAAACTTACCACGATCTTACTGTGTAAACTTACCACGATCTTACTCTGTAAACTTACCACGATCTTACTGTGTAAGCTTACCTTAGCTTTACTGTGTAAGCTTAATGTAAGGCGGAAGTTTTAAAATGTCCTCAAGTTTACTGCAGGCTTACACGGTAACCTTACAAACTCTTCAGATATCCTTACAGTAACCTTACAGCAAGAAGCCGTGCTATGTGGGTGGGATATCGAAATTTCCGTCACGTGGGTTACTTGTGGGTTATCCCACGTAGGGTATTCTAAGCAATGAAATTTTATTTATTGCAACAAATAAAGTAAATGCTTTTTCCATAAAAAATACAATTTCCACAAAAACAAATGGGACGTTCTTTGTCAACCGGACCACCTCATCTCTCCATAATTGGTTTAATTTAAAAAAATTTTATCATATTGGAAAAATTACTTTGGAATGTCTACTTTTTAATCCCGTTGGGCGCTTTTTGAAATTCAAAATGGCGACTTAAATATGGCGCCTAAACGACATAAAAAACACAAAAAATCCACTAATGTGATCTATATTAATGTTTAAAGCTTCACATATGACGATAAAAATAACCACAACATAGTTTACTTACAAACTGATAACGTATCTCCATTCAAAATTCAAAAATTCAAAGTAGCGTATTAAATATGGCGGATAAAATTAAAAATTGAGCTAGACTCGTGAAAATTACTACTTGGAGGTTTTCGAGGTCGCTGGTTATAAATTTGATGTCTGTTTTTAAAAATAATAAATGGCGGATTCAAAATGGCGGACCAAAAATTTAAAAAATTGAGGTAATTTCGTAAAAATGTCTACATAGGGGTTTTTTTGGTCGCTTATTACAAAGCCGATGTCAGTTTTAAAAAATTTTTAAATGGTTGATGACAAATCTCTATTTAAAATTCAAAATGGCGGTTCCAATATGGTGGACAAAAATTGAAAAATGGTTTAAATTCGCCTGAAACTTGTTACTCGGGGCTTTTTGGGGTCGCTGATTACAAATCCGGTGATAGTTTTTAAAAATTCAAAATGGCGGACTTAAAATAGTAGCCCAAAATTTAAATAATTGAGTTAAACACGTGAAATTGTTTACTCGGGGGTTTTCGGGGTCACTGATTACGAATCTGCGGTTACTTTTTAAAAATTCTGAATAGCGGACCAAAAATCCAAAAAATTGAGCTAAACTCGTTAAAATCTCTACCTAAGGGTTTTGCAGAACAATCTTTACGAATTCATCGTTACTTTTTAAAAAATCAAAATGCTGAATCTAAAATGGTGGACCAAAATATAAAAAATTGATCTAACTTTTTTATATTGAACGTAAAAAATTGCCATTTGAACTTAACAGATACAACGCCAGATAACTTTTTATGGAAATTACGTGAGGATTATTTAATTAATAATCATAAGACCAGCTTAATTTGTTAATTCTATCCGCCATTTTGAATTTTAAATAGAGATTTGTCATCAACCATTTAAAATTTTTTTAAAACTTACATCGGCTTTGTAATAAGCGACTAAAAAAACCCCTATGTAGACATTTTTACGAAATTACCTCAATTTTTTAAATTTTTGGTCCGCCATTTTGAATCCGACATTTATTATTTTTAAGAACTGACATCAAATTTGTAACCAGCGACCTCGAAAACACCCAAGTAGTAATTTTCACGAGTCTAGCTCAATTTTTAATTTTGTCAGCCATATTTAATACGCTATTTTGAATTTTTGAATTTTGAATGGAGATACGTTATCAGTTTGTAAGTAAACTATGTTGTGGTTATTTTTATCGTCATATGTGAAGCTTTAAACATTAATATAGATCACATTAGTGGATTTTTTGTGTTTTTTATGTCGTTTAGGCGCCATATTTAAGTTGCCATTTTGAATTTCAAAAAGCGCCCAACGGGATTAAAAAGTAGACATTCCAAGGTAATTTTTCCAATATGATAAAATTTTTTTAAATAAAACCAATTATGGAGAGATGGGGTGGTCCGGTTGACAAAGAACGTCCCAAATATATTTATTTTGAAATAATCTTCTAAAATAAAATATTTATTTTTAAATATAATGCACGATTTTGATGAAGCAACATTTCCCGACGCATAACCTAAAAGTGCCTTTCTTTCGAAAATTTTTGCCCAGGTTAAGAATATATAAAATTGCTTTCTAAAAAAAACACTATACAAAAGAAACAGTGTATTTATTTGTTTTTTATTTTTACAGAATTAATATTATATGTATACTTGAAGTTACGGAAAAAATAATAGGCGCCCCAGAGCACAAAGTAACGTAGGTTAGACTTAAAATTTAAAAAATATACGACGTGTTTGCTGACACACGTCAACACTTTAAGGCGTTGTCCGACATCTTGAAACGAAAACACCTGTTTGCTTTCTACTCATGCCGGGTATAAATCCCACGTGGGATATCCCAGGGATATCCTGCACAGGACATATATTAGATATCGTAGGGATATCCCAGGGGAATCCCGTAAATATCCCTGAGACATCAAAATTTCCATCCCATAGGATATTCTACGGATATCACGGGATGAATATGGGATATCCCTTGCTGTGAGGGTTGTAATCAACGACCTCAAAAACCCCCAAGTAGCAAGTTTCAAAGAAATTCGAGCAATTTTTTTAAAAAATCCACCATTTTAGTTCCGCCATTTTCAATTTTTTTATATCTAATTTTTATGTTATTAAAGTTACTGAAACCAAATCAACATTCAGAAGAAGCAAAAATTTAGTTTTATATATAGAAATTGAGTAAATTCCCATAGAAATCAATTTCTCAAAAATCACCTCCCCACCATGCCTGTAAAAAGAAAACACGAAATAAGTTTTAGGTCAGGGGGTCGATTACGTAACTTTCCCACTTCCCACATCTCACTTCCTACATTTTACATCCCACTTCCCACATCTCACTTCCCACATTTTACATCCCACTTCTCAATTCCCACATCCCATTTCCCACATCTCACTTCCCATATTTTACATCCCACTTCTTACTTCCCACATTTTACATACCCCTTCCCACATCCAACATCTTGTGGGAAATGGGAGAGATGTGAGAAGTGGGATATAAAAGGTGGGAAGCATGATAAGAAAAGTGTAATGTACAATGTGAGATGTGAAGTGTGAAAAGTGAAATGTGAGAAGTGGGATGAGAATTGTGGGAAGTGAGATGTGGAATGTGAAATATGGGAAGTGGGATGTGGTATGTGAAATATGGGAAGTGGGATATGAAATATGGGAAGTGAGAAGTGGGATGTGAAATATGGGAAGTGGGATATGAAATATGGGAAGTAAGAAGTGAGATGTGAAATATGGGAAGTGAGATGTGGGATGTAAAATGTGGGAAGTGGGATGTAAAATGTAGGAAGTGAGATGTGGGATTTGGGAAGTGGGATGTAAAATGTGGGAAGTGAGATGTGGGATGTGGGATGTAAAATGTGGGAAGTGGGATGTGGGAAAGTTACGTAATCGACCCCCAGACTACGTTTTTATATTTAGATACATCTTAAGGAAGAAGATCTACCATATGGCAGTCCTAACAAATCAATTGTTTTCCTTTTGTGTGCCTGTGTAATTAATTTTTTTCTATACAAAAAAAAATTTAAAAAATTTTTTTCTAGGACTTAAAGTGAAAAAGTTATAAGTAATTGAAAACAAAAGTTTCTACTTATAAATATTGTACATTGAAAATTTTTTTTTCTTTTTAAAAAGTTATATATTAAAAACGTTGTAATTCAAAAACTATTTTATTAAATTATTATTATTATTATAGAATATATAGAATAATAATCTTTGTATTCATTCCTTCATTCATTCACATTTTCTTAGTAATTGAATATTCTCATTATTATTAGATTTATCTTTACTTTGATAATTAGGGTTTTCGAAGGTTTCTACCTGAAATTTGTTTTGTCAAAACAGCTTTCGGTGGAGGGTTCGTAAGATGGTCGATGACCTTTTAAATACTGTCCTGAAAGGTGAAGTTGTGTCCCCCACTTTACCAGCCCGGTTCGAACAATCACCATGTGGTTATATGTACTGGAGAATAAAAAGCAAGAAGAAAATTTTTGGTGCCAGCTCCTTTGGGTTAAATCGATTTACAACACATCATGTAGGCTTATTGAATTGAACTAAAATTATAAAACTTTTGAATATTAACATTTATTATTGTTGAAGCAATATATGCTCGTAATCGTGAACTTCTGAGGAAAACGAATATATCAAAATAAATTAAACAATGTTTATATTTAAAAATTTTATAATTTTTTTGAAAAACTCATTAAGCGTCATAAAATAATATTGTCATCAAGCCCGAGAACGCCACACAGGCCCACCGCTGTAATTGACTTACTCGAGGTCTGAGTCCGGGACAGGCCGATAGAGAGAAGGTATACCACTTCCCTTTACAGGACCCAATCTGTGATCGCTCGATTCGTCCAAACAGCCTTGGGTTGAGGGAAAATTTGTTTATTATTGTATATGATCTTAGTACTATTTAAACCTAATCGCACGCATAACTTAAAATTAACCTAATTACATTTTATTCTAAACTTATTCTATTCTGCCTGTGCCCGGGCTTCCGTTTCCCGTTCCTCTTGACTTCTGGCTTTTACTCTTCATATACAATTATAAAATTATTTCGTAATCGCCCACCCACTTTGAATTTGAAACTTTACCCTGTCCCTCTCTCACTCTTTCCAAATCCTTTATCCACTTTTCTCCTTGCCCACTTCTATCCAATATCCATACAACCCTCTCATACACCCCAATATTCTCATCCATTCCTTTTGCATATCTTTCCAGCACGTGTCCTCAATCTTCCTCCTCATACCCACACACTCTACATAGCTTTTCTTGCACACCCTTCCAATATTTACACATTCCCATTCCTTCCCCTATTCTAAATCTCATCACTCTACACCACTTAATTTCTCTCGCTCTTCTCTTCAAATATTCAGGCATTCCTTCCTCCTTCACCATTTTATACCATGCGTTGTATCTGGACCCCATTATCTTACCCCATCTATCCTTTTCATCCTTCTCCACCCACCCTATGCTCATTTCCATCCATTCACGCCCCCCATTCATTCCCTCTCTTAACGCTTCTTATCTCTCTCTTTCCCATACTGGACATTCTTTCTCACTTCTCCTCTCTCCCTCTCTAACCATCCTCTCCTCCATGTCCGCTATTAACAAACTGAAGAGAATTGGACTCAACGGGCATCCCTGCATGAGCCCTCTTCCCATCCAAAATTCCTCTCCCAACCTCCCACCCACTCTAACCCTCGCCCTCACGTCCATATACAGCTCTTTTTTTCTCTCTACCAATCCGTCATTTATCCCTCTCTCTTTCAGCGCTTTTCACAATATTTTTCTATTTACCGATGGAAACGCTCCTTTAAAATCAACGAATGTAGCCACCATCTTCCCTCCTTTTTCCTTTAACTTCCTATTCACCACATAATTTACCGTGTGTATATGCTCCATAGTTCCCATTCCTCTTCTAAAACCTGCCTGATTGTGCGATATACCTCGCATTCTCTTTACATTCCTTTCCTACCTTCCTCTTAATATTTCAGCATACACTTTGTATGCAACTGGCATCAACGTTATTCCTCTGTAATCGTCAATTTTCTTTTCCTCCCCTTTTTTCACCAAAGGCACTATAATTCCCGTTTTCCATTCTTCAGGCCATCCTTCTCCTTTCCATACACTGTTCATTATACTACATAACTGCTCTTCCACCACTTCTCCTCCATATTTCAAACTCTCTGCTTCTATCCCATCATGCCCTGCTGCCTTATTCCTTTTTAATTTTCCTATAGCCCCTACTACCTCTTCTCTACTTATTTCCTCTTCCCCATCATTTTCTATTATCTTTCTGCCTTCCCCTCTAACTCTCTTTTCTACCCCTCCGCTCATATCTTTAAAGAATTTCGTCCATTCTGGCATTTTTATTTCTTTATTTATTACTTTCCTCCTATTTCGCTCTCTATTGATTACTTCCCACTCTCTTCCATCTTCAATTGCCTTTTCCACTTCTTCTATAAATCATTTGTTTTCTTCTTCCCTTTTTCGTTTTATGAGCTTAGCGTGATCCCTGTGCCTCTCATTGTACTCTTTTCTCTCCATCCTCCCTTCTCTCCATCCTCCCTTCTCTCCACTCCCTGATGTATCCTCTCATCCTTTCCTTACTCTGCTCGCATTCCTCATCCCACCATCTCCTGCCACCTATTCTTTCCACTTCATTTATTTCCGTCTCTTTTTTGACCTTATTTATACACTCTCTTATTTTGCCCAATTTCTCGTTCACGTCTTCCTTCCCTGACCAGTCAAAACACTCTTTCTTCATTCTATCATCAAATTCTAGTAACGACCCATCTTAATTTCTTCTCTTCTTTGTTCTCTGCTCCTATCTACTCGGTCCTTCCTTCTCCCTGTCCCTTCTATTTGTACTATAAGTGGGTAGTGATCCGATCCAATTTCCCTTCCTACTTCCATACTGGCTATACTTCCCTTTACTTTGTCATCTACTAACACATAATCAATAACCGTACTTTCTTTCCCCACATACGTATATTCTCCATGCCTGTCCCCTGTTACATTTCCGTGACATATATTTCATCCCATTTTCTCTATAATGCTGATCAATTTCATTCCCTCCTTGTCCACTTCTTTATGTCTTGAATTTCTAGTGTTCTTTTCCTCTTCTTCACTCCATTCTCCTCCTCCTAGTTCTCCTGTCCACGCGTTCAGGTCTCCTCCTATTAATACTTTACTCCCTTTTACTTGATTATTATATAGTTTATAATATTTTTCTGCAATTTGTCGTTCAATAACTTACTGCATCTGTTGAATCTTCTTATATTATATTTGTCTTTTTCATTTTTGTATTGGGCCCAAAAAATAAATTCCTATTTTTGTATAGTATTAAAAATTATATATGTATTTTGAGGATAAAACATTGATTATTGAATAATTTTTTTATGCATAAAAAAAGGATATTGCATAATATTGGTATAGAAGATATTTATTTCTTTTGGTTGTCTTAAATGTTTCATATAAAAAATACTTCAATCTATTTAGTTTTTTTTGGTATTGGATAACATTGGCCTTAAAGATATTACGATTTTGAGAATAAAGAAAGATATTGGATAACATTGGTACTGAATATATTTTGATAATGCAACAAAAATATTGATTGTTTGATAATAGTGGAAGCTGGCTTTTGGAAAAATATTTTCATATTGGAAAAAATTGATTATTTGAACATGGTGGAAGTTGGTTATTGGAAAAATTTTTTGGTATTGGATAAGATTGGAATTAAAAATATTTGGATTTTGAGGATAATAAAATATGATATTGGATAACATTGGTATTGAATATATATCGATATTCAAAAAAATTGACTGTTTGATAATAGTGGATGCTGGCTTTTGGAAAAGTATTTAAATAGAAAGAAAGAGGGTTGAATATTGTTTTAAGGGTTGAAGTTGTTTTATGGGTTAAGTAATAGTTTGTGAGTTGAATATTGATTTGAATATTAATAAAAAGTGCAGAGGAAAATAAGTTAAATAATAATCATTATCGAAAATGATGTAATGTGGAAAAAGATTAAACAACGCTAATTCACGTTCATAAAAGACTATCATTGTTGCATTAGTTAGCTAAATTATAGTAAATGAAATATTTTATAGGTGAAACATATGTAAGTTAATTTTTTTAAAGCAAGAAACTAAAATAAACGATTAGTTTTGAAAATTGGCTTTATCGTCAGTTTAAAAGTTCAAGAAGGATACCATGTCGAACATAAAAGAGTATTTTATTTTAAGTAATAAAGATTTTAAAAATATTGAAAATGTAAATGAAATGTTAAATGATATCCATATGTATAAATTTCAAGAATTATTAAAAAATGATTCAAATACTTTTTTCATTATGCAAAGTACTTTGTATTTACAAATGCTTGATTTAATTGTTCCAATTAGAGAAAGAGATAAACATATTCAAATAGTTTTTAGCGGTAATAACAATTCTAGTCATTGGATTTGTGTTTTTTGTAGGTGTTGATCAACAGCCGATTGGTACAGTTAAGTGTGAAGTATATGAAATAGCATTTGCAACATCTGTATTGGTTAACAGTGTAAATTAAAAGATTAATTTATGAAACTGATAATAATATAATGAGCAAGCATTTGATATCATTTTTTGAAAACAATTAATTAAATCATTTTCCGGCAGTTAGAATGTCTAATATTAGGATTTCGATTTGTAGAGAATCATTGGAATTGTCTTTTCATAAATCGAGCTAAAGAACTTCAAAATGATGAACTAAACCTTTCATATTTATTAAAGACTTTTCCCAGTAAAAATTACAACAGAGTTCTGTCTACTGAAACTGAGAATGAAAAGAAAATACCCAAAGAAAAAAATTTGTCATGAAAGATAAAGAAATTATCTACAGAATTTGAAGAGGGATTTACATGTTGATGTAAATTCAGTATACACAACAGAAAATAATAAGAAAATAATATCTAGTCTTATTGTTAAGGAAAATTATGATCCCATGACATATCCTACAATGTTTCCTTATGGTGATCCTAGATGGACTGTTAACCTTAAGCATACTCAAGGTACTTGTAATTTTATTCATTTACAATTTTACATGTATCGTCTTTCATAGAGAAGAAAAAAGCGTGGATTGCCACATGTGCGTTTAACTATATGTTTACGTACACAAATTTGCGATTCAGAAACTTTAAATAAAATGATATGTGCTGAAATCACAGACGAAATAAAGAATCCAGAACTTTTTAACATTGTAAAGCGATTTTAAGTTCATGGGCCTTGTGGTAAACAAAATAGGAATTCACCCTGCATGGATCCTGAGATGGGTCAATTAAATGTATTGCTGACAATTCGACTATCGTAGCATATAATCTTTATTTCAGTACAAAATTTAAAGGTCATATTGACTGTTCAATAATAGGTATTATATTATTATAATACCATAATGTTGAAATAGTAATACAGTAACGATTACAAAAATAATATTATTATTTTTGTGAGATCAAAATTCCAATAACTGTCCGTCAAATAAAAATAAATTTTTGAATTTTTATAAAAAATTATAGATACTACGCGCATTTACGCGCGTTTGTTTTAGCTAGTTTAATAATAATTAATTTTTAGACTTTCATCAACAATGACAACATTTAAGAAAAGTATGGAATAAATTCGAAATCTTTTAATTGTTTGTTGTATTATTGAATTTGATTAAATAGTTTTTGAATTACAACGATTTTAATTTTTGACTTTTAGAAAATTTTTGTTCTTCCATTTACAATATTTATACGTAGAATGCATAAAAGTTAACATATATATAATAATATTTAAAGCTTTTTTGACGGCCTACACGGAGGCGATAAATTTTTTTTTAAAATAAAATTTGACCTTGAATTTCAAGGTCAAAATGTTAATTTACGTATATCTCAAAATCAAAAAATTTATTAACTATCTCAATGGAAAGCTTGACTAATTTCCTACAAAACATGTAATCTTCAGAATGGGATCTTTTAAAGTTTTTGAGATATTAATTCATAAATTAATTAATGTTCATAACAAATGAAATATTTGTCAAACAAATAAAGTTACCGTAATTCTGAAGTTAGCAATTGAAAGTTAATGTAATGGAGGACGCCACGCCAATAGATTTGTTTCAAAGTGGACCTTGATCTTGGCTTACAATCACGTGAAAATCAATTGCTCGTACTATTTAATTTTTTGTAAGTCAAACTAGCATCCGGCACAAGAACTGGAATATTTCCATACAAAATTAGTCATTTTATCACAATACGTGTGGCGATCGACAGATACAATATTAATCTTTACTTACTACGCTAACGGGTAATGAATGTTTCTCGCTCCCAGACACCTACGAATGTGAATCTTAAATTCACATCGTCGACGATTACCGCGTACTTTTCGTAATTTTTCGGAGATTATACGGAATTAGACGATTAAGTTTTCACCGAATATCACACATTCTTTAACACCCCGTGCATACTTATACAATTCGTTACATTTATCCCCATTTCAATGTAAGGGTTCGACGAGCATTGAAACAAATTATTGACAATAAGTTTGCACAAATCAAAATCAATCTAAAAAATAATTGAACAACTTCACAACGTCAGTTTTAGAAATGACTGACCATTTAATTTACAATAACAAGCAGAGACCACACCATCATATTCAACTAATCGGCGATCACAGACGCATCAGTCGCTTGATGATATTTTTTCAAACTTCATCGATTGTAAGTACCATGAGTAACCTCTGGCCTATCAATCTCAAATAAAATAAACGCATTATCACTCACCTTCTGACCAATGCGAAAAGGATCCTCATACAGGTGGAAAAATTTATAAATTTGTTATTCTAGCGCGGTTGACGGATGGGGCACTCGAATCAGCACGAGATCTCCCTCTTTTAATTCAACTTTACTTTCTTTACCCTGATTTTTACTTATCTTTTCAAATGATAACCGGAGTTTTTCATGTGCCAATTGTATCTGAATTTTTCGATCTATAAGTTTACGCTCCAACAACGGAAATAATTGGTAAATTTGTTCCTTCACCTCTCTCCCGAAGTGTAATTCGTAAGGAACCTGATTCGTACTTTGATGGCAAGAAAAATTCAAAACATCCTGAATAAAGCTCACTTGCCTCGCCCATCCCGCATGACTTTCCCAACAATATGTACGAAACAATTATCCGAGTTCGCGCATTGTTCGCTCGACTGGATTTGACTGAGGGTGGCGGATTAACAAAAAAGAAACCCTAATATCGAGTGACTCCAACGTTGCTTTCCAAGCATGGGCCATAAATTGCGTGCTATTATCTGAAAATATGCGCTTCGGCTTGCCTACCTCAGCAAAATAACTCTTAATTCATCTAAACAAATCTTTGTTTTCGCAGCCTTTATCTGAAAAAGGGTAACGTATTTCGAAAATAAATCTTGTATTACAAAAATGTATTTAACGCTCGCGACCGAAGTCGGGAGAGGTCCATAAAAATCCACCGATAAAACGTCGTTCGGAAAGTTCAATTTTACAAATTGAAATCTTCCCTTCATACGAAATCTTGCAAACTCTCGTATTTTTGTTCAATCAATTTAAAATTCCTTACTCACACACTTGCACATTTTGAATTTTGCTTGTCCCAGAAAATTAAGGGTAGGGACACGACTATATAAGCCAAGTAAATTGCGTGTTTCTGTCTCTTTGATCTGAACATTTCTAAACTGCTTTCTTTTATATTTTTTTAAATATAAGGAAATTATCAGAATAATATAAATCTACAAATTCAAGTCTTTCTAACTTAAGAAGTGCAGATTGTTAGGGGCTTTCTAACGATTTCTACCAATACGATATGCATCTTCTGGGAGAGAAATTTTTTAAAGATTAAATCTAACAAAAATAAAATCTGTTTAAAAATTGCTAATTTTGAGAAGCCAATTGTTAGGGGCTCTCTAACGAATTCTACCAATATGATTGGATATTCTCAAATTAGCGATAAAAATGGTTGACGAGGAAAGTCTGTTGTCAGGGGCCTTCGAAAGATTTCTACCAACACGATTGACTTTCCAAATCTTCAATTAAATTAATTATTATTTAACAAAACTACATAAATATCAACAAATAAAATCTTCAAAGTCAAGCCACGGAAAACCAATAAACCCTAAAATGTAGTTAGAATAGGATATAATTAATTTATTTAAATTAATTATCTAGTAGGGTTTTTCAGAGATAAATCTATTGAAATTTAATTTAAATTTTATAGTTTAACAATATATTGTTAAACTATGATAAATCATTGAAGTTTAATTTTTTTATGCCAAGAATAATAAAGATAGAATAGAGTTAGGAGAAACTAACCCTTAAAAGTTTTGTTAGGTAAAGTTTATAATATTGTTAAAATAAATTATTTCTTTTTTTGTAGATTTTCGAAACCACACAAACCAATATTACAATTCAATTTACAAGTGATACAATCCTCGTATAATCACAAAGTAAAGGTGTGTTTGTATTTATTTTTATTTATTTATAAATACTAAATTAACCTAAGATTAAATTTTATTCTATTCAGAACTGAGAGATAATTAAGGATAGACCTACAATCGTTTTAAAAACAAAGAATGCTATATCGTCAGATTAATTGTTTATTTTGATTATTTAAATAAAAATAACTAATTCTTTTATTTATTTTTTATTATTTTCTTTAGCATCAAATTCTTTGAAACGATAAACAATCAATTGTTTAAACAAGTAAAAAAATTTTGAAAAGTTAATAACAAAAGCCAGAAAACTAAATAATTATTGGAAAGATTCCTCCAATTTAGTTTGAAAAGTGACAAATAATTTAAAAATAAAGAAGAAGAATATAAATATGGATGATTCTCCGCGTAGCGCACAACTTGCTTTTTTTCATGTTGTGAATGAAAAATCACAAATAATGTTCTCATAATATTGCGATTCCAATGTAAAAAGGTAATTTCGTGATTACAAACAAAAACCAATAGTTACTTTTGTATTTAACATTATAATTTTTCGTGAAAAGTGGTTTTTAAGGCTGAAAACGTCAAAATTTGACCTGTCCCCACAGGATATATATACAAAAAAGTAAATATTTTTAGAATTGTGCACTAATAAATACAATTACTGTTCAAATTTTAGTATTGTATATTTTAGTGGAATTGAATAAAAAAACGTTTGATCAAAAAAATAATTATTTTCTTTTTTTTGCTATTTATACTTGAATGCACTTTTGTGTTTTATTCTGCGTTTTATTGTTAAACATTGAATTATTTAAATAAAAGTCAAATGTTAATATAGTTCTACTCCAGTAACAGCAAAAATTATATTCCTTAAGTTGATCCATAATGAAAGTAATCAAATTTTCTAATTGATTTATCCTTTTATTACACATTTCAAGATTCAAATTTGTACAGGGCATCACAAAATCGTCTCCACCGGCATCCACCGACCCTTCAATATTTTTAAAAAAAAAGAATATAATTAAACAATAAAGGTTAAATAAAGTGTAGTTATATTATTTTAGTCTATTTATATGTGAAACATATGAAACCGATTAAAAATAAATGATAATTTTCTCAAAAAAAAAAATTATTAACGCCAGTTCCACCGGTTCCACCGACCCCAGCGTCTCCACCCGCCACAGAATTTCCACCGTCACTCGTGCAAGTTTAATACACAATGAAACCAACGAAATTAAAAATATTTATTATGAACTATCTTAGCTCCGGTAAGTTTACTATAAGTTACTAAATAAATTTCTATAAATTACCGTATAAATTTACATAAATTACGACATAAATTTCCATAAATTACCAGAATAAAATTTTTAATTGTCGTTCGCGCTATATATATTTTTGTAAATTACCGCGAAAATTTTCATAAATTACCGAAATTAAAATTTTTAATTGCGATTTATGCTTTACATATTTTTATGAATTATAGACAAAATTTCTATATATTTTTGTGAATTACCCCACAAATTTTCATTAACATTTTAAATCAAATTTTAACTATTTTATAGAATTCAAAAAGCAACTAATTTTTTTTAATTTGTTTAAAAAATTATAAAAAAATTTTCCGGACCACCATGGATATTTATTTCTTGACACTTTATCTTCAAAAATATATATTGATAATTATCATTTCGATAAAAAATATTTTTAAAGTTTCAGACACCAAATCGTGCGCTACGCGGAGAATCACCCATATATATATATATTCATTCACAAATTTATACTACATGTTTACAATCTTATGTGATGATATAGTTCGCATGCGTTTCATTATATTGAATAATAGAAATTAAGAATATAATGTCCCTTTAAATTTTGACAATACTATTATTTTTTGTATTAGAGATAATAGACTAGGGTGATACTTTCTTAAACATTTATATTTATAGTTTATCAGCCACATGTTTGAACTTATTTGCTTCTCAGAATCGATGTATCACGTAAATTTAATTAAATAACAATAAGAAATTATATAAGTCTTTAACAATCCCCGGGGTGAGAGCTTATGAATGCCTCAACTCATTACTTATTAAGTTTACTGTAAGGTCACTGCATAAGCTTAGATAATATGAAAATATATTAAGTATATTTATGTTACAGTCAATCCTCCACAATTCGTTTTTCACAATGACCGATCCTTCAAAATGACGGTTTGATTTAGTTTGAATCTCTTCCGCAATGATGGATGTCGTAACATGATTTAAGCAAATTTCAGTGCCGTATTCTTTGGGAGTTAAGAAATGAAAAATAATCAAAGATGATTTTATATTCCCCCACAGCACCGAAACTTTCCTAAAGATTTATTTGAAATGTTCGGAATATTTATTTAATCGGGATATTTGAATCTTTACACAATTTTCACTAAACATTGCAATTAAATATTCTGAACATTTCAAATGAATCTTTAGGAAATCTGTAGGAAAGTTTCGGTGTTGTGGGGGTTATTTAATTCTTATTATATTTAATAATTTCTAATGATAACTTATTATTTTAACTAATATTAAAATATTGATAAATAGATAATAGTTAAATTCAATTATTTCATTCATATTCTTATAATATTTAATAATTTAAACAATTTTTTCATATACTAACAATTAATATTATTATTAAGTGAACAATAAAACGGGAAATTTTATAAATGTTTATCAATATTTTAATCATAATAATAATAATAAATTATTTCATTAATTACACAGGCTTGCAAATTTTGGATCACTTCTGTTACAAAGAAAGGGAACCATGTTTGGGAATTTTTTGTGGCTAACGACAATTTTTTTTATTTTGCGAAACTGTATCGTATAGTACTATGTCTAAGCTTTAAAAATCATTTTTAAAAATCGCTTTACAATTTTTTTAAAGAAAGTTATACAGTTTTGAAATTTTTTCATTTAGGCAAAAATTTACATAAAACTATATAGGTTGAGGTAAATAAGAAACGGGCTAGCAGTAAAATAGTAATATAATTTGCACCAAAAACACATATAATCATTTCTCATATTGCAAATTAATAACAAAAAAAATTTTTAAACAATTATTTATTAACAAATTAAAAAAAAAAATTGTTTAAATAATTTTTTTTCTATTAATGTAGTAGGGCTGTAGCAGTTCTAAAACACAGGTAATGCAGGTATCTACCTTACCGACATATGGTAACTCTACTTTACCCTTGGCGGATGTTACCGATCGTTGTCGCGAGATGGCGCTGTTGCTCGCTAGAATTTTTGAATTTTATTCCGTTTGGCTAGGTTGGTGTTACCGACCGTTGTCGCGAGATGGCGCGACCCGTTTGGTCGCCTCCTTTACCACCCACTTCCCACCCTCTTGGTAACCCACCCTCCCTTATTTGCATATGCCTTTTTATAATTTAACCCTTTTGATCGCCTACCCACCCCCCTAATTTGCATATGTATTCTCTATGT
The DNA here is from genome assembly GCF_019393585.1 of Leptopilina boulardi. NCBI lineage: Eukaryota > Metazoa > Arthropoda > Insecta > Hymenoptera > Figitidae > Leptopilina > Leptopilina boulardi. Next base: position 3,261,958 of record NW_026137710.1, read on the forward strand.
ATAAACATATACGGTCCCAAAAATTCAAAAATCATAATTAGAACCTCGAGGAACAAAGGGTTCGCGGGATACCGCGCGGGACTGTTGGTGGTTGGTAGTGGGTGTCTGTGGGTGGTGCACAGTGGATGACTCAAAAGTGAAAGGTGCGCGGCAGATGAGCGCGTACGGTCACTGGGCCAGTTGGTAGTCCATGCGTCAAGTAGGGATGGAGTTCAGTGGTGGGATGTTGTGAATGGTGGAGACTACATGTACCTCAGGCGATTCCCGTGGCAAGGAAAGTCATTCTGTTCCAGCTTCCAGAATCAGCAGCATCAGACCTCCAACACTAGCCATATATCTACAGCAATCCTCTTCAGAGGTCTCATTCCAGTACAAAACTTTGTTGAAGAAGCAGTACCAAGAGCATCAGCGTAAGTTAATCTTAGTCTTATATTCTTACACATAAATTATATCAAATTAATCATAATCCTTTTTTCTGTTTTAGATTCAAGAATATCAAGTCAATCTTCCTACAAGAGACAATCATTCATTTGCATTGCCAAATTTTATAGCAGCATTGTAAGTTTACTCAAATTATATATCTTTGCAAACATTTCTCTTAATATTCATCAAGTTGATTATAATTCTATTTCTGTTTCAGATATACTAAAAGTAGCAGAGTGAAGCTTCACAACATCATCTTCGGGAGACATCTTAAAAAGCATTTCTCATCGAGCACTACCCTACACCTCACCCCTTCACCACCACTACTTCCTTTCCAACTTGTTCCAAATTCTTTTGATAGGTTTTTCAGATTTTTTAGGTTATTTTCAGCATTTTTTTAGCGTTCTTATCAGTGTTATTTTCAGCGTTCTTTTCAGATTTTTTCAGCTTTTTCCTAATTTAATCCTTTTCAGAATTTACAAAAAAAATGGCTAACCATAGAAATATCGAAACATCTAAACCATACACCTCTATTGATAGTTTCAATGAGATTTGTAAAGCCTCAGACAATTTCATTGATGCTGCCAATATAGAGTTATGCTCTAGAAAATCCGGTGAAGATCGACTCATTACTGCGTTTCAGTGGCATCACAAGTCTAGACAAAATTATGCAATTTTAATTAAATTTTTTAGAAAATATAGTTTCTCATTTCCTCAAAAACATAGGATCTTAACGTTATTACATCATATAAATTACTTGAAATGCCACTTTGATTCGCTAATGAAGCACGGTGCAGGGCTTAATCAAACAAATGAAAAAATTATAATTAAATCTCGTTTGCAAAACTATGAAAATATTCAACATCATTTAAATTTTACAAATATTAAATTCCCCGTAGCACTTAATTACGTTGCAAGATTCGAATTCCTTAACAATATTTCAGTAAATGTTTATTGTCTTGTTAAACGAAAGGGGAAATTCACCGTCTCGCCAATACACCTAACCTCGCAGAAACGATCCAAACATGTTAATCTTCTACGTGTTGGTGATCACTACATTGATGAGGATGATGATAAAGAAGATTCCTCAATTTCCAACAAATATCACAATGTTTGGATAAAATCTTTATCGCGTCTAATAAATAACCAAGTCTCAACAGATGGGCTTGCGTTATTTATTTGCGATCGTTGTCTTCACTATTTCAGAAGCAACGATAAACTTACCAAGCACGTTGAGGATTGACAGAAAATTAATAACACCAAAATCATCTTACCGAAACCCGGATCTAATAGCATTCAATTCAAGAACTTTAGTAATAAAGAAAAAGTACCATTCATCATATATGCAGATTGCGAGAGTCTACTAGTTCCAGGGGAGAATTCTTCATCTATGGGATGTCGCACAGAAGTAGTTAAACAACATCAACTTCTCAGCATAGGATTCTATTTAAAGAGTTATGATGACTCTTTAAATGAAAACAGGGCATCACCCAGGAATGAAGAAAATCCGGCGAGATGGTTTGCAAAAGAGTTGAAAAAGTTGGCGGATGAAATTGAACCTACATCTATGGTAAATATTGCAATGGATACTCTAAATGCAGATCAAACAGCCGCATTTAAAGTAGCTAATATTTGCCACATTTGTATGAAAACTATCAAGCATGGAGAAGTAAAAGTTAGAGATCATTGCCATCTAACTGGGGTGTATCGAGGTGCAGCCCATAAAGATTTTAATGTCAATTATCAAGATTCTAGAATAGTTCCTGTAGTCTTCCATAATTTAAGTGGTTATGATGCACATTTTATTATTAAAGCAATCGCGAATGAGTTTGAAGGTAAAGTTGACGTTCTTCCCATTAATAAGAAAAAATATATTAGTTTTACAAAACATGTTGAAGCAAGTCTGATTAAATTTAGATTCATTGATTCATTTAGATTTATGGCATCATCTTTAGACAAATTAGCATCATATTTAAACGAATATAAAATTGTTAAATCAAACTTTTCAACCTATAGCGATAATAAAGTTAATTTGTTAACCCGAAAAGGAGTTTTTCCTTACGAGTATCTCGACTCTAAGGAAAAACTCGAAGAAACTCAGTTACCCCAAAAAGAATGCTTTTATAGTACATTGAATGATTCAAATATATCAGATCAAGAATATTTACAAGCTCAGAAAGTATGGGCAGAATTTAATTGTAAAAGTCTTAGTGATTATGTTTATTTGTATATGAAAACTGTCATTTTACTGCTTGCTGAAGTATTTGAAGATTTTCGTGAACAATGCTTAAAAGCATACGGGTTAGATCCTGCACACTATTACACGACACCGGGTTTTACTTGGGATGCTATGTTAAAATATACATATGTAAAACTAGAACTGCTCACTGACATTGATATGATAATGTTTATTGAACGTGGTATAAAAGGCGGCATAAGTCAATGTACAAATCGTTATGCCAAAGCAAATAATCAATATATGAAAGAGCACAATGTTAATGAGGAGACTTCTTATATTGTATATTTAGACGCTAATAATATGTATGGTTGTCAAAAAATTTAAATTTAATTCTACAATAAAATATAATGTTTAAAAATCAAGTAAATATATCATTCTAAACTTCTCTGATTTATGTAAGTAAATTTAAGATTTATACATTTTACTGATCATTTTTTGTCATATAAATATTAATCACAATTTTTTGACATTTTATGAGCCAACTTTCAGGGTTTGCATACGCTAGCGAAGAATGTGTACATGAATTGTTTTATATAATTTGAATTGCATAACAAAATACGATTTCAATGAGCCTAAGAACGTTTAAAAATATTAATTTTTGCCAGAGAAATAAAAAAAATAGTAAAAACATTGAAAATTGGGTTTTTCTTAGATATCTAATTGAAAAATTAACATATTCTCTTTGTCAAGGTGTCATTTCTTTCAGAATTTTATTAGCTTTAATAAAATAAAGAGGAAAAAATTTTAGTTTTAATATTTTTGAAGATTTGAACAGTTTTATAGTTGTTGAAAAAGCAGAGTTCGCACAATTTCGGACGGTAGTGTAAGTCTCTACGATGACAAAAGATTTTTATTGAAACACAACACTGACACTCTTGTATGGAGTCATTATATTATAGAAAGAGATAAAGTCATAGAAAATGATGTAGAAATGATAGAATTATAAAATAAAATTTAAGTATTTATTGTAAAAGAATATAAGTATTATATTGTAAATAGAAAAGAGAAATGTAATTTTATCTATATTTATGAATATTTATTGATGTTATTTATTACATTGATCAATATTTTATAAATGTTGTTATACACATTGGTTTTTAAAAAAATGAAAAATTTTTTCTATATACTCTGAAACTTTGTCTACTTTTATTTAATAGAACCTTAACATAGTTTAACAATTAGGAAATAAAGAAATTCACTAAATAGTTTGCATTTTTATACAAATTTTATTTAAAAATAACTTCAATATAAATACAATACATTATTACATTGTAGGTTAACATTTCTTCAAAGTCAGTTTAACTTTTCTTTAACTTTTTCAAAAGTTAACTTTAACTTTCTTAAAATTTACATGCTTTTCACATATAACTTTTCAAAAAGGTAACTTTAACTTTTAGAAAATTTAAAATTTCTGATTTATTTATCCAACTACTGTGAAAATTATCGAATCCAAGCCATTTTACATAGACTTTATTATGACGATTTTTGAGAACTTTCTCGACAAGATAAACATCTGACTTTGGAAATTTCTTCTTCATAGAAACCGCCTTCAATGGGTTGATCTTGATAATCCTTCAGCTTGTATGTTACCGGCTTTGTTGATTTTACTTGAGTGATGGTGAATATTTCAGTTGTCCAGTTGGGTGTGTATCTTTTTTCGAAAACATTCTTATACTTGCTAACTCGCACTTTATCACCAACTTTGAATTTTGCTTTCTTAGATAAAATTTTCCTTTGTTTGGATATGCGTTTCAACAGTCTTTTTTCATCTTCTCTTCTGACATCCTTAGGTTTCATTCCGATAGTGCGATGTTTATTATTATTGTACTTTTTAACAAGAGATGGTAAAATGTCTTCCCATTTGTAATTTCCTCATAAGTTGAACTGTGGCCACATCATATTTTTTAATGTGCGGTTAAATCTTATAATAATTGAAGCTTTTAAATTACTATAAGTTGAATACAGTTTAATTTTAAAAAATTTCATTAAACTCTCGAATATGAAATTATAAAATTCTTTCCCTTTATCAGTATGCAATTTTTTAGGAACACGTCCATTCACAAGAATAGATTCCGTAGCTTCAGAAACATCTTTTCCACTCTTACTTTTTACAGGAATTGCCCATGCATACTTAGAAAATATATCTATAACTGTAAGCATATATTTGAAACCTTTATTAACTTTAGAATAAGGTATCATTTCAACTAAATCTGCTTGGCAAGTTTCATCAATTCCACGCATTTCTACTTTACGACGTGGATAATTTCTCCGAGCTTGCCTATGTAACTCTGTCACAACTGTTAACTTTTGATCATTCATGTTGAAGGATTTTTAACAAAAAAAGTGATCTTAATACAACAATATTCAATATAACAATGATCTTAATTTTACAAGTTCACTCTTAATATATAATTTGAGCTTTCCGTAATTCATCAATTATTGACATAATTTCATTGTTATGACTTGAATTGCCTGCCTGCTGTGATGCGACAAGTAAGCGTAGACGATCAACAATCTCGTTTGGATCATCCCAATAGACATAGTCTGGATATGATTCTTTCTTCACCGTCATAAATTGTGGTATGTAATTGAGTTTTTCTTTTCAAATAAGAATCTCCAGATTTGAGCAAAAGTTTTGCAATAACATTAGTATATTTGAAAGTCTTGTTACTGCGAATAGGTTTATTTGGGCTATAGTTCTTTCTATATGCATTCGTACTACGCAGGATTTCTTTATAGTTTACGAAATCATTAGCATTTGTTAACTTCTGATCAGGTTTTTGACGGAATATGAGTTCCAATAATCCATCTGTTTTAGAATATTTTTTCTTCATAACTAGGTTAATGTAAGAACCTTCAAAATCAATTTGCGTATAACCAATCATATATGTACCGTCGGGAAGTTTACGTACTCCATAAACCGTATCTAAATATTGTTTCTTATTTTTGTCCAACATTTGTAGAAATTTCTTTGTTAATTTATCAGAATCTTCTTCCACAGTATTAACCACATTACTTTCATCTTTAATATCGTACATGCCTTGCTCATGAATGTCATCATTAAGTATATTATTATTTTGCTCATTAGTAATAATATTATGATTCTCTTGATTGGGCAATCTATAAATTATATTTTCTTTTGATAAATTGTTCATGTCTTCTTCTTCATAAATAGGATCATAAAACGTTACATCATCATTATAAATAGATTTGTTAATAAGTGTATCTTTACTAATGGCAGTCTTAAGGGGTTTCCTAAATTTTTTTGCCCTAAAATAGAAGGTTTTTAAAAGATCGTGTACTCATAAGTTTTAAAATATAATTGATCAAAAGTTTTTACATGTTACTATATACGTCAAGAACTATTTAAAAAAAAATTGCGATCTTAAAAAATATTATTATGCTCCTTCTACAGAGGTCGCTATGTACACTGGTCAAAATCAAAGTCCTTTACGGTAACCACTGTAGCTCATCGCAGAATCATCTAAAATAAAAAAATCAAACGTGATTTTAAAGTTTAAGACCTAATACAGGTCCTAAACCTCGAGATATTAAAAAAAATCAAAAATTAAAAAAATGGCAAGCTTTGGAACCCAAAAAACTGAAAAAACACCATTTTTTGACAATCAATCACTCACAAAAACCTGATTATTGAATATTTTAAATATATTAGAGGTTTAGGGCCTGCAAAAACTTCCACTGAATCGAATGCAACTTGAATTTTTGAAATCGGTCAAACGGTTTTTGAGTTCTACTGGTTACCATTTTTAAATATAGTGTTTTGAGAAAAAAGCGTTTAAAGTTTTGATATCAAAAGGTTATAATTAGTCAAGCAGAAGTAACTAAATCAGCTTGAAAATTCTTACTCAGGGGTTTTTGGGGTCGCTGATTACGAATATGATGTCAGATTTTAAAAATTCAAAATGGCGGATCCAATATGGCGGGCATGAAAGTTAAAAATCAATTGCATTTACTCGAAACTTGGTACTCGGGGGTTTTTGGGGTCACTGATTACGAATATGATGTCAGAATTTAAAAATTCAAAATGGCGGATCCAATATGGCGGACGAAAAATTTTAAAACTAATCGGATTTGCTCGAAAATGATGAAATGATATGAATATGATGAATTGTCCGTACTGGGTCCATGACCATGTCGGGTTTATTATCAGCAAACCAAAAAACCTTTTTTATATTTGAATTTTCGAATTCTGTCATCATATTCAATCCAAGCATTTTTTAAATTTGTCCGTCATCTTGGATCCGCCATTTTGAATTTTTAAAATATGACTTCAGATTTGTAATCATCGACCTCAAAAACCCCCAAGTAGTAAATTTCAAGCAAATCCAAGCATTTTTTAAAAACTCGTCCGCCATATTGGATCCGCCATTTTGAAATTTGAAAAATGGACACCGGATTCGTAATCAGCGACCCCATAAACCCCCGAGTAGGACATTTCGAGCCAATCTAAACACTTTTTAAAAAACTTGTCAGCCATATTGGATCCGCCATTTTGAATTTTTAAAATCTGACATTAAATTCGTAATCAGAGACCCCAATAAGACCCCGAGTAACGAATTTCAAGCAAATCCATTCGCTCGGTTTATCGTGGACACGAAAGGGTTAATTATACGATCTGTAGACGCATATATATATATATATATATATATATATATATATGTATTTTGTTAAATAACTTAAGATTTTGAGCGAATTACGATCTAATGATTTAACCACACATTCTTAACATACTTTCCTATCAAAAAATGAAGAAAAAAAAATTCGATTTTTTTGACCAAAAAAATTTAGGAAACCCCTTAAAAGATGATTCAAAGTCGTCTTCTTCTTCTTCTTTCTTTACATGGTTTTGAAAATTTTCAATCTTTATAGGATTTTTATTTATATTCACTAATTTTTCCAATTGAGTAACTAATGGTTGAAAGGTTTCTTTCAACATATTTTCAACTGACTCTCTGCCACTTTTAAGAATACGATGCTTTCGACGTATAGCATCACTTGCTGCAGCTATTTGATGTAGTGTCTCTCGCTCCGTTCGAAACATGTTTATTTATGAAAGTCTCAAACTGATCTAATGCAATTCTTTTGAAATGCTTAATATTTATAACTGAATAAAGCAATCAAATCCTTCCTATATTTTCCATCATTCATATTTGTTTCTTTATCAATAACTACAAATCCATACCTATCAGTGTTCCAACATTCTGAACATAAATCTCGAAACTGTGTAAAAGTCATATCTGTATTCACATGATCATTGTAAACATGCTTGAAATTCCTTTCATCTTGTCTGAATAGCACAAGCAAATTAATATTATCTCTAACAAGATGTTTTGGAATATGAGCATATGTTTGACAAAGATAAAAACTATCGACGTTAACATGTCGCCCTATGCAAAAAAACGCATTAACATTGTCCTGCTTCTCACAAGCGATATCATCAAAAATGAAAATTGAATTAGTTTTTGCATCTTTAGGTGTAACAACTTGTTCATGTTCACTGAATGGGAAGAACTCAATGCCATCTACTTTATTAAGTACTTGTTCCAAAAATTTATATTTCGGCTGCTGTAATGATTTTGAATATAAATATATATTTTCAAATCCTAAACCATTCGGATGTATAATCAGAGAAAGAAGTGCATTCGTTTTTCCACCATTTGATGGTCCACAAACACCTGCTCGAATACTATTTGTAAATAAACTTCAATGTCGTTTAACCCCATTATCTTTAGTTTCAATGAGGTTATCCACATTTTCAATCGGGAGTTGTACAGCTTGTACCTTGAACTGCATCTTAGAAATTGTCGAGTGAGGAATGATTACTCACGATAAGTTGAAGATAAATTCTTGAAGTGGTCAAGGATTTCTCAATACTTTAATTAACAAATTACCATTCGAGTGTCACATTCCTGGTTATCAATATTGTGGACCTGGAACAAAGTTGGCAAAACGTCTTGCACGAGGGGATCCTGGTATAAATCCCTTGAATACGGCTTGTAAGGAGCATGATATAGCCTACTCAAAAGATAAAGACGTGACTGCAAGAAATACTGCAGACAAAATACTAGCTGAAAAGGCGTGGAAACGAGTTATTTCCAAGGACGCTAAGAATGTTCCACCAGGATGTAAGATTGTAGAAGTTCCAGCACACATCATTTACCTTCCAGTTGTCGTAAGGACAATAAATTCAGCTACATATAGTAGATCAGAACGCTATTTTGGTTAATTTTAGAGGAGAGACAATAACAATCCGTTTACACATTAAATCAATGTAATGGGTATTGTTTATAATCGAAAAGTTGGAAGTAGTTATAAAACTCAAACATTATGTCCACAGAAGATCAGTTTGAATACAGCTCGCAAGGTGTTAACACCTCAGAGTCGACAATTCCTGAAGCAGCTAGGTCTACACGGAGAGAAATCTGTTACTAATAACGGATGAGCAGACCGTTCGAAAATAACACAGACACAACCTTGCGTAAATTGCAAGAAATCCATGCTGATTTTTCATGGCTACCGAGCAAAACTCGCACAAGCTGTGCAAAATTAGCACAAGTCTTTGCGATATTAGAAAAATGAAGCTCATGAGATAAGCGCACGCGTAAGTCTTGTGAGATATTCGTAACAGATTTCTCTCCGTGTACGAGTCAGAAATCAAAATTAAGAAAGAGAAGAGGAAAAAATTTTTTCTTGTTTATTTTGTGTCGCTGTTATAAGCAAAATGGAAGATATTCTCAGCATTAGTGAATTTTGATGAATCCATAGCTAATTATGAGATTCACAGTCATCAACCATATGCATCCTCATCATTTGACAATAGTGATGAAATTCGCATTATTGTACAAAATCAAGATTTATCTATTTTACCAAGCAATAGTGTATTACATATTTTTGGAAGGTTGACTAATGCTGATGGAACTGATGCCACACAAAATATTCATTTCGCCAACAATGCAATAGCCTATTTGTTTGATGAAATTCGTTACGAATTGAATGGTATTAAGATTGACCGTTGCAAGTATGTTGGTCATACAACTACTATGAAAAGCTTTGTTTCTTTAACACCACCTCAACTGAACCGCGCTGAAAATGCATGAGTTTTTAATCTGGAATTGAATACAAGAATGCCATTACAAGATGGATATTTTGATGTATCAATACCACTTGGTATGATTTTTGGGTTTGCTGAAAATTATAAAAAAATTGTTATGAATGCTAAACATTAACTGATTTTAATAAGAGCACTTAGTGATTTAAATTCTATTATTCAAACGGGCGAAGGTGCAGATGAATAGTTCAAAGTGCAAATTAATAAAGAGGATTAACCAAGTGGGAGAGAGTGGGTAGAATTTTCAAAAAATGCATACGCAAACAGGTTTAAAAATTTAAAAATTCCGCGACTAATAGCGCCATCTTGCGACAACAGTCGGTAACACCAATCTATGGTAAAGTAGAGTTACCATTGAAAAATAGGGACTTACCATGAAAAAAAAAGTTTCAAAAAGTGGCGGCCTCTTTTGAAAAACAACATTAATATATGGTAAAATAGTTACATACAATGGAAAATAAAATCGGCATACAAATTAGTGGGTGGAAAGTGGGAGGGAAGCTTAAAAAGACATGAGTGGCTGGTAGAAGGTGATCAAGTGGGAGGAATGTGGGTAGGATTCTCTATTTTAATTCTACTGCTGCGAGTGCTGAAGGTCTGCTGCTGCTGATACTGGAAGCTGTAACAGAATGACTTTCCTTGCCACGGGAATCGCCTGAGGTACATGTAGTCCCCACCATTCACAAATCCCACCACTGAACTCCATCCCCACTTGACGCATGGAATACCAACGGGCCCGTTGACCGTACGCGCTCATCTGCCGCGCACCTTTCACTTTTGAGTCATCCACTGTGCACCACCCACAGTCCCGCGCGATATCTCGAGAACCCTTTGTTCCTCGAGGTTCTAATTATGATTTTTGAATTTTTGGGACCGTATGTGTTTATACATAGGGAAGACATATGCAAATTAGGGGGGTGGGTAGGCGACCAAAAGGGTTAAATTTTAAAAAGTCATATGCAAATAAGGGGGGCGGTGGGTGACCAAAAGGGTGGTACGGGAGGTGACCAAACGGGTTAAAAATTTCAAAAATTCCCGCGAGCAACAGCGCCATCTCGCGACAACGGTCGGTAACATCCGCCAAGGGTAAAGTAGAGTTACCATATGTCGGTAAGGTAGATACCTGCAATACCCGTGTTTTAGAACTGGTACAGCCCTGCAACTTATTAATTTGCAATATAAGAAATGATTATATGTATTTTTGGTAAAAATTATATTATTATTTTACTGCTAGCCCGTTTTTTACTTACCTCAGCCTATATAGTTTTATATACATTTTTGCCTAAATGAAAAAATTTCAAAACTCCATAACTTGTTTTAAAAAAATTGTAAAGCGATTTTTAAAAATGATTTTTAAAGCTTAGACATAGTAATGGTCAAAATGGACATTTGTTGGATATTTAAGCCAATGTTACAAAAAATCCTGGCGTGATGGGCCATTTTGGAGGTCGGATTCGTATTCTACGTCAAAAAACCTATAAGAATCACCTTCCTTTTTCTTTGTAACAGAAGTGACCTAAAATTTGTAGGCCTGTGTTATTATAATAATTAATATAATTATTATCTTAATTACATTAATATGACTATTATTTATAATTCACACCGGACAAATAATTAATTTAATAATTAGTATGTTTTAATAAAGAACGTTTATTAAATTTTACTACGAAAATTCTCCCAGTGTGTTCCAAACAAAATATGTACAGGGACAGCCCTGGAAAAGTAGTCGGGGGGTATGACGTAGACACTCGTCAAAGTAAAGGATGAGAGAAGGGAAAATTTTTGGCACATCTGTCATTGTGGAAGATTGACTGTATATAATATATATTATATTATAAACTGTTTTAATAAATAATAATATATCGGATAAAGTAGTTTATAAGCCTTGATAGGGTTTGTTAAATAAAATTTACTGCGCAGCCGTAGGAGCCATAGAAAACTACTGCGCATAGATATTAATAAAATTTATTTATTAATAACATTGTTGGTTTACAGTGTAATCTTACAGCAAGCTTACAATGTAACCTCTTACAGTTAGCTTACAGGGTAAGCTTTCTGTAAGATTACCACGACCTTACGATGTAAGCTTACCACGGCCTTACCATGTCAGCTTACTAAGACCTTACTATGTAAGCTTACCACGACCATACATGTTTGCTTACCGTGAAGCAGACATTTTAAGTTATCAAAAAGTCTACTAAAAGTTTGCGATGTTACCTTACAATTCTTACATGTAAGCTTTTTGTAAACTTGATGTAATATACTGTGCTGGGTTCCCAGACATTTTTCCGAAGCACAAATCCCGAATATGTTTATTTTCCGAACGGCTTCTCTTCCAAATGCACTTATCCGAAGAACGATTTTCGAAAATTAATTTCTCCGAACAGTTATATTTTCCGATTTCAATTTTTTAAATAAAAGATCAGTAACAGTTGACTTCAGTTTATTTGTCAACCTCAAAATTCGTGGCTTCAAAATTTTTCGTGTGTAAAGTTTAAGTTTTAATTAAATTAAATTATGAATCCGGCTCCAACAATTTTAGGCAAACAACTGATATTGGACAGATATATTTATTCTAAAAATAAAATTAACAAAAATCGGTATCATTGGGAATGTGGAAAATTGAAGTTGAAAGAATGCACAGCGCGTGCTATCACGATTTAGAGGGAGGAGAAATAGTTGTTGTCAAAGGTCCTGAAAAATCTCCTCATTCTCATCTATCAAATCGTGAACAGGCAGAAGCGGAAACTTTGAAAACTTCAATCAAAAGGCATGCTGAAGACCATCCGGAAGTTTCGCCTGCAAAAATAATTCGCCTATTTCAGTAGATGATTTAGAAGAAATTCCTGAGAGGTTTCGCACGACTTTGTTAGGTACAATCTTGAAATGATGTGACTTTAGAAATTCGAAATTTTTATACATTTGAAAGTCGCATAGATAATAATTTTCTAATCTATGATTCTCGCGACAATAACGACCTAGAACACGGATGAATTCTCGTATTTTCTACCCGAAGAAATTTAGAGCTTCTCTGTTACAATATTAGCAACAATATTCCATTAAAATTAATAAAATAAATGTTATTGAAATAAATTTAAATTACATTACAATTGTGTAACTGCGTAAATTTTTGTTGCTTCTTCGACCAATATAGTAATTTGATATTAATATAAAGTTGAATCCTTAAAAATTTGAATTATAATTAATTTATAAGTGATGGTTATGTACCACTTTTAAAAACTGAACCTGGAATTTATATAGGAAACGCGATCGTTACAAATAATAATGGTAGCATATGTAAAAGCAGCAAATACACTATCAAATTCAGTAAAAATAAAAATTCCTGAAGTAATTTTAAAATGATATGATGAAATTACTAATAACCATTCATATGGTGACGGCACCAGTGGTGGATGAGACACCAGTGATGAATCAACGTCGGTAGAAAAGCTAAAATATTATAATTTTAATTAAAGTAAATATTTCTACCGTTTAAGGAAGGTGTATAGATAAGTTGTAATTTATGGTGTGGACTATTTCATTCATAAAAGTAGTTCAAGTTGAATAATAGGGAGCACGTAGCGCGTAAAAATTAGTTCTAGTATTGTATTAAAAATAATAGTTTTTTTTAAAGACATATCTTCTTTTTCTTCAAAAGGTCTTAGATCTTAAATAATTTAATCAAATGTATTTAAATTTGCAATGTCTTCGGCAGTTGCAATTTGAGTAAGTACTGATTTAAGAAACTCATATTTAAAGCAGCATTCGCTGATTTTTCGAAGAGCAGCGCGAATAGCAACTAAAGTCGAATTTTGAAGTTTGTTCTTGTGATGAGACAACAATTTTCATAGAGATGATTTTAAGATGTCTTCTGAAAGATAAGCAACAACTACAAAAAAATTGGGTAATGTATCGACTTACACCTAAAAACTTACACATTACACCTTAAGCGAAAATGGAAAAAATAGTTTTATGCGAAATCAAGTATGTAAAAATTTAGGGAGTGTTTATACAATAACTTCTATTTTCAATTTTCTAATAAAATTTATAGTTAAAGTCGGTGCGTGTTAAATTATTTCGAACTCTATTTGCACATCCTAAAGTGGTCTTTGACTCCGACAAGATTATAAATAACTTGAGGAGTTTGGCTCTAGTCTTCAGAGAGAACATAAGTGTTTTCGTTCGCTCCGCGTGAGTTACTATTTCCATAGTTTGATTCAAGCGAGAAAGTTTTGTCATAAAAGTGAAAACTTTTAAAGTTAACAATCATATCAACTACTAATGAGGGTTTGAAGGTGTGATGCTCGAAATGCAAAGTATGTTAGAGAATCAATGACCAAACTAGATAATATTAAAGAAGATGTGGAGTCTCTAAAAAACTCTCACGTGGAAATTATTGAAGATCTAAAGGCTTTTAAATCAAGGTATTTAAATTTAGAAAGAAAAACTATTGCTCATGGCAAAGAAATTTTCTTTATAGAAACGAGATTGCAATTGTTGGATATTAACAATAGCGCAAAAAACATTATTCTTTATAATATTCAATATTCATCAATTGAAAGAAAGAATCTTCTTAAATCGGTTCAATTAGTCTTTAAAAAAGCATTCATAAATATCCCTGATGAGTACATTGACTTGATTTTTACTTTGGGAAAAAAGTGGTTCTAGACCTGTTCTAATTAAGTTTTCTAGATTGAAATGTAGAGAACTTATATTTCAAAATGCTAAAAGTCTTCGATCATTGGATGTCTCCTTCTCTGTTGATTTTACTCAAGAACAATTACAGATACGTAAAGAGTTAAGACACTTTCAAAATATTTTGAACGTTCAAGGTGAAGACTTAGTTATCAGAGGAACATTATTGCTTTTCAAAGAAAAATACTAGAATTTAGCAGAGATCAAAGTATTATTATCTGAAACAATTGAAGATAATAGTATCACAGATTATGACGCTTCGATTAAGTCAGAGAGTTCCGTTGACAGTAAGAAAAGGTTGCAACATAATGAACCACAAACAATGGCTGATATGAAAGCAAAAAAGTCTAAACAAAAATTCAATAAAAATTTTTCTGGAAAAAAAGACGAAAGAGTTCTCTACTCCGAAAACTCAATAGAAGCTGTCCAGTATGCCTTTCCCGCAAGAATTATCTTCTGGAATGTCAGGGGTCTAATTAATCTGGATGACATCTTGGACTATACATCAAATAGTTATATTATCTATTTAAGTGAAACATGGGCAACATCTACAACTTCTCAATCTTCTCTCCTACAGAATCTTGACCTGCATCTAATCTCAAGTTTGTATTAAAAAACCAAGGGTCCTGCGAAGGGAGGACTGCTTGTCATAACTAATAAAAATAAAAATATAATGTGGATTTAATAAGCTTATCGGAAGATTTTATTTTTTAAAGTTAATGGGCAGTAAGAATTCTTTAATAATTGGTACAATTTATAGTAATCCAACTACATACATAACGAAAATTTTAAATAGTATAAGATTAGTAATATATAATATAATGTTTAGTTTTCCGAATTTTCCAATAATAGTAGGATGCCAACTTTTTAAACTTCATTTTTTAATAATTTAACGCAAAAATATGTTTTTTAGGAGAACAGCGATGTGCATTGTACCCAAATCTATCAATCCTAAAAATTTTACGCCAAAATATTTTTTCATTTTAGAGAAAGTTTGGTTCTTTCATGATACTGGAACAAAATATTCCGGACATAAGTACAGACACAAATTTAACGGGCACTTTTGGACTCCATGTTTTTCAGAACGACAAACTACGTCAAAAATTTTAAAATCTAAGCAATTTACAGACAAAAGTTTGATTCTGAGTTTATTAATATAGATTAATTAAATGTTAACAATTAATTGTTGTCGGCATAAGTTTCTATTTTTTCTTGTTATATTTTTAAAATTCTTTACCAGCGTACCGTATTACGCTCATTAATAGGTGTAGTTTTTTTATTCTACATAAAAATCTTTGTTAAAGACCTTAAAGAAGTCAGTGACACTAAAAACACAATTACAAAAATGTTTGCAGCAATTTAAAAAAAATTGAATAATTTCAAAATTTTCGATTTTTTGAAAAAGTGACATAACTTTCGTCCTAATTAAAATTTTTTAAATCTGTAAGTTTATAAACCTAACTTGTGTTAATACCTACTACAGTGCCAAATTTCATGCAAATCGGTTAAGCCATTTTTGCGTGATTGGCGTACAAAGCTTTGTGACAGATATACATCCCTACTGAAAATCCCTGTATAAGATCTTGTACAATTTCATGTATAAGTACTTGTACATGAACACGTTCATGTTCTTGCACATGTATAGTTGTAAAAATTTTTTTTTAATAAAATTTGAGATTTTGATAATTTTTAACTACTAAGATTCGTAACTCATGCATGCTAAAAACTGTTGCGCAGCTGTAAAGGTTAAAGTAAACTATTGCGCAGCCTTTGAAATTTTTAATTTTTAGTAAAGAAAAACATGAATTAACATGTGCAAGAACATGGACGTGTTCATGTACAAGTACTTATACATGAAATTGTACAAGATCATGTACATTTTCTTGTACAAGATCTCACACATGAACTTGTTCCAAATTCGTATGCATTTTCCTGTACAGGAACCGGTCAGAACTTGTACAAGTTCAGTTGCTGATCCTGTACAGGAAATTGTACAAGATCTTGTACAGAGATTTTCAGTAGGGATACATACATCCATAAATACATGAAATTTTTTATGGCCATTTTTGGAATTCTTGACGCTCAAAAAGACAAATTATGACAAAATTTTGAATTTTAAATCAATGTACAGGCAGGCGTCTGATTATATATATATAGATTAGTGCACAGTCAACATGACATTCAAATTTTGTACTCAAATAAAAATTATATGCTACGATCATCGACTTGTTAGCAATATATTTAATTGACCCTATCTCAGGACCCATGCAGAGTGAATTCCTATTTTGATTACCGCAAGGCCCATGAACTTGAAATCGCTATACAATGTTAAAAAGTTCTAGATTCATTACTCCCTCTAGGATTTCAGCATATATCATTTTATTTAAAGTTTCTGCATCGCAAATTTGTGTACGTAAAAATATAATTAAATGCACATGCTTATTTCTTCTTTATGAAAGAAGATAAATATAAAATTGTAAAGGAATAAAATTACAAGTACCTTGAGTATGCTTAAGGTTAACAGTCCATCCAGGATCACCATAAGGAAATTGAAGGATATGTCATGGGATCAACATTTTCACTAACAATAAGACTAGAAATTGGCATACTCTTACAATCTTTGGGTGTATGTACATATATCGAGTTTCATAGGATGTTCACTATTTTCGCTTACAAATACAAGTGCTACTTTAATACAAGATAGAAAGTTAAATTTGCTTTGACACAATGATCTGTCGCGTTTAATCCACATTTGAATATTCCTTATAGTCTCATTTTTTTTTTCTTATTAAATTTATTCTTTAATCGTTCAAGTACTGCTTCATTGGTTTCAAAAATGTACAACTGACCATAGTTTCGGTTATCATCAACATCAGGATGAAGGGCATATGTATTATGATACACTTATCCGTGTACATGAAAAACATAAAAACAATGTTCTTTAGGAATGTCTGATTTTACTCCCATGCTGGTAAAGACTAATGAATCAAAGCTTAAGTCAAATAACGAATTTTTGATATCAAACGGAGAAGAATTTAAAACTTTTAACTTTACTTTTCTCTTGTGACAGCAACTATCAACTATTAAATAATCTATCTAACCAACTTTCACACACAAAATATAACACACTACCAAACTTACATTATACATTCATCGAACCTAAATAATTCTGTAGAACTTTATTTTCATCGAAATATTCAAGGGATTTAATTGCAACTTCCACTGTGTTTTACATTTTTTTTCACTTTTCTTAACGTTTTACATGACAAATTCACTTCTGGCGGTATCGAATGTTTACAGGATCAAATCAAAAGATGGTTCTTCAGTAATTGACCGAATTTTAGCTTTTAGCTAGCTTACTGGAATAAGTAGAAAAAATCGAGTTCAGTAAGATATCTGCTTCTGTAATTATACCAAAACAAAATGCACGAGGCTTAGGTAGTTTGTATTCGTGGTTTAAGATAGCAAAAAACCAAATATTAAACGTTATAAACATGGATGCTCACGGATATTATAATATAGAAAATTATATTTATTCAGTTCCTCGTCCAAAAATAAAAACAAATAAGTTATATTTATCGTGTTCTTTAAAAGAAATTTCAAAACGTTTGAAATAATAGTTATTTACGTTTTAAAAAAGAGAAATTTATTATTTTCTTTTATAAGTAGGGTAAATGCACTAATTGCGGCGTGATTCGAGTCAAAACACCTTTCAAATAGAAAATTCGGCATTTCTATTGTATAAACTCAATTTAAAACTTATTAAACTCAAAGGTTATGTTATTTAGATGTTAAAAAAATGTTTAACTTTATAAAAATCCATTATTTAAACAAATATGAGAAATTAAAATTAATACCGTAATTTTCTATTGCGGCGCGTTTGTATATCAATTTCGGTGACCAAAATTACGAGTATTTTGAAAATACTTTACCCGCCGAAATTAGAGCAAATGGAAACATTAAACAAGGAGTGGGTCCTTTATGTTTATTTCATAAACATTTTGCTTCCTCATTGTGTGAAGCAAAAAATTTTCTTCCTCTTGGAGGAAGCTATATAAATATCTCCGATCGAATTGATTGATTTAAAAAATTATGAGTTGAAAACTTTTTCAAATTAATTAAATTTTTTGAAAAATTAAGAAAATTTTAATTCATTTTGGGTGTAACATATACTTCACATATACGAATCGATTCGTTTCAATGCAAGGAATACAATTATTTTATGTATTAACTTGAATTTAAAAAAACACAAAATTTTTTAGTTAAAATATAAATTTTCGATTTTTATTAATTCTTAAAATTTAAATCAAATCTATACTTTATATATATCAACCAATTCGTTTCAATGCAGGGAATAAGATTATTTTATATACATATAAACATGAATTTAAGAAAATATAACATTTTTTAGATAAAATGTGAATTTTTAATTTTTTAACTTACATTAATTCTATTAATTTCAATCAAATCTTTAATTTATATATACCAATCGATTCGCCTTGACGTAAGGAAGACGATTATATTATATATTACCTTAAATTTTTCTAATTAAAATTTTTTTTAAATTAAAAAAAAATTTTGGAAGAAGACGATAAAATTTTTTTTTGGGGTATTTTTAAAAATCCTCTCGTCATTTTTAAGAGATAAATGTGATAAATAAGCCAACTAAATTTTACCCAAATCCATTAAAACCAGTTAAAGATATCGTATTCACAAAAATGATCCACACATACATAAATCCGGACAATTGATCAGGATCTCATATAACATGTTTCTATATAGAGGAAAATTTGTTTTCACCATTTCTACACGGAGAGAAAAATCATACTATATTCACATGAGCCACTGTTGCTTTTTTCACATAACACTATTTCATGTTAAAATCGTTTATCACGCAAGATATTTTTTCATGAAACCTTGTGTTTATTACATGAATAAACGTTGTGTGAAATTAGAAAGACATGTATACTAATTCTGATTGATCTGTAAACTATAAACGCTTAAGAAACATGATAAAATTGCCTTCCTTCTCTCTATATAAAATTTGCTTGGAATCCATGCGGTTTTCGGATGGATTTCTTGCAAATGGGACTGGACCCTTCGACCGACACGTGAACGAAAGTCACGCATGCGTACTATCATTTCTATCTCCGTTGCAAGAAATCCATCAGAAAAGCGCATGGATTTCAAGCAAATTTCGCATTGAGTGGAGGAGAGTATTTACGACATGGACTTGAAGCAAATATAGTACATGTTCCAAACTTTTCTTGCATAAAGGGTAATACTCAGTAATACATGTGTAATACTTTGTAATATAGTAATATTTTGGTAGTAGTATGTAATACTTGTAAAAAGTGTAATACTAAGGTAATAATGGTAATATGTGTAGTTGTAGTCAAGTGTACCCAATTTTTACTAGTAAATTCCCCCTCGTATATTACCAAAATATTGGGCTGAGAAATTTTTTTTTTTGCAGCCTTGTGTTATTATTTATTTATTAGCTCGGATATATTACATATGAAAACATTTATATAGAATATATTTTTTATTATTTTTATTTACTTTATTTTATCCTTTTTTATTTGCAAAGACTATTATTTAAACAGAAAAAAGAATTTTTGCCCAATGTAAAAGCGGTTTATATATTAAGTCTACTTTCATTTTGAACCTTCAACGAAAATGTAATTTACGTATCAGTCTAATTTCATTTACCTTCAACGAAAATGTAATTTACATATTCATTCAAGTTTCGCCTTAAACATTTGCTCACATGCGAACATTTTAAGATTTAAACCATCTCTTCTGAACGCGGAGATAGAACTTTCCCAAGGTAACCTAAAAATATTCAGCGAAGCTTTAAGGAATTATCGGTGCTGTATGGGTATTATTAAAATATTATAAATAATTTGATTTGTATAGATTAAGATTATTGAGAAAATAATATTTAATCGTTATAGAGCTAGGTATTAATTAAACTATGAATAATTTTAATAAAAATTGAACCGTATCAAATATTCTTTGACTTTCGAGTGGAATTACTTGAAAGCAAAACTTATACACAACTGTCCATAGTCGGATCCCTGGAAAAAAAATTCAGTAGTTATTAAAATATAAAACTCATAGAAACCAAATTTTCCATTTTTCAATAGCATTTGATTTGAGAATAATCCTTTACAGCACTGGATATATAAGGATATCCCTGTCACATCTGATGGATATCCATTTCCTTCTAGCAATTTAGATATCCCCAGAATATCCTAAGTATATCCCAGGTGTTCGTTTAATTTATCTTTTCTTTTTTTCCTGTTTTTGGTTTTGAGTGGCTCGGTGGAAATCGTGGGGGCACAGTAGGAGGAAAATGGAATTTACTATTCAAAAATGTCCAGAGCCTTCATTTTTGAACCGATTTAATTAAATTCGTTTTTTAAATAAAAGATTATAAAATTCAAAATTTACATGTTATGAACAAATTATTGTTAACAAGTAATGAGGGTTACAACAAATTGTTTATTTCGTTAAAGGCTCTGTTAAATTTTGATAAAATTGTTTATTCGGGGATTTTTGGGCTCGCTGATTATGAATCAGATGTCAGGTTTTAAAAATGGCGGATCCAATATGGCATACATTTTTTTTGAATTTACTTAAATTCGCCTGAAACTCGTTACTCGGGAATTTTTGGGTCACTGATTATGAATCCGATGTTAGGTTTTAAAAATTCAAAACGGCGAATCCAATATGGCAGATATATATTTTTTTTAATTTACTCAAATTCGCCTGAAACTTGTTACTCAAA
This sequence comes from Leptopilina boulardi, assembly GCF_019393585.1. Classification (NCBI taxonomy): domain Eukaryota; kingdom Metazoa; phylum Arthropoda; class Insecta; order Hymenoptera; family Figitidae; genus Leptopilina; species Leptopilina boulardi. The sequence goes on from NW_026137710.1 coordinate 3,283,237, forward strand.
AAACTTCATAGTACTTTTTACAACCCACAACTTCTTATATTAATCTTAAAAATGGTAAACAAATTTATTGTTGCATTTTTTATATCCAAATGGAAAAATCAATAAAAAAATTTAAAAATTATTTTTAAAAATTTTCTGATATTAATTAAAACCAAAATGAAATATAAATATGATATTTATTGATAAATCTAAGAATATTTTAGTAGTAATTTTTTATGTGCCATTCGCCTATTATAATAGTAGATCTTATGTTCTACAAAATTATAACGTTTTGGAATTTCACAAAAGCAAAATTAATACAAACAAATAAAAATTCTGTTTTCTTGAAAGGATCAAATTGAAACGAATTGATCTCCATATTCGGATCAAAGTATAAATTGATCCAAATACTAATAGTTTAGACATTGAAGAAGTAATGGTTAGTTTTAATGCATTTTTGTCAAAAATAGCAAAATTTTAAAAAAATGTCCGCCATATTAGATCCGCCATTTTATATTTTTAAAAACTAACATCGGATTCATAATCAGCGATCCCAAAAACCTCCGATTAAACAATTTCATCAAAATTTAACAAAGCCTTTAACGAAATAAACAATTTGTTGTAACATTCATTATTTGTCAACAATAATTTGTTTATAACATGTAAATTTTGACTTGTGTAATTTTTTACTGTATACAGAGTACCAAAGGAAAGTTTTTAAACAGTTTTTACCCTGTGGCACTCACTTATTGTTTCAGGAGATCGCTTTTTCTTAAAAATTGCTACTTTTGTTACACTTTTCAATAAACAAATTAATATAAATAAATAAAAAAATTAAAAATCGGGCTCGACAATTCTCTTCTAAATTTTATAATCTTTCATTTAAAAATCGAGTTTAATTAAATCGGTTGAAAAATGAAGGCTCTGGACTTTTTTGAACAGTAAATTCCATTTTCCTCCCACTGTGCGGCGCAAGCTCGGGTCTTCGGCTTTTTTTGGTTTTCGACAGTTATAAGAGTTCTCACGAAGGAAATGGAAGGCGGCATAATGCACACAGTTTCTTTCTGACCGTGGACGAACTTACTCGACTACAAGATAAGTCTTCTTGAAGGTTTAATCCAGTAATCGCCAGGATCACAGACTAGGACAACGAGGACTGCCGGAGTTGTTTATGTGCCTTTAGGACTGGATAATCATCGGATTGATCCTACCGAGCCAACAGCCGATCGTCTATGCCACGTGGACCCATTGGGTATTTTCTTCCAATTTTTCTGTTCTCAGTAAGTTAAATAAATCTGTTTCGTGTTAGTATCTTTTTTAGGGTTCCGTACACCTTCGGTGTACCGACGGAACCCTTATGAAAAGACTGTTGCGTTCGTCCTAGCTTTGTGTCCCCCTTTAACTTCTACATTTTTGTATATAAAGAACTGCAATTTGGTACACATACGTATTTTCACGTGTTGATTACAGGAGAAATATAATAAGACCGATTAAACTTGATGTCTACGAGCTACAAAGGAAAGAAATCGTTTTTTTTTAAATTGCAAAAAATGACCCTGTCCTCCCCCTTATCTTCCACATTTTGCTATATGAAAAACTGCAATTTAGTACACATAGTATCAAGAAAATTTTTTTCTTATTTTTTGTACTTATAACACCGAAAAGATTTAAAGAAAAAATTATTCATTTTTCGTACTTTCGTACTAATGTTTTTAACTTCCGACATAATCTAAAATAATGTATGGAAAAATTTGCCAATTCTACAACATAATCTTTAAGATCTCAGCTTTAATTTGCATTTTTGAAACTTAAAAAATGTTTTGTGGTTCCTGGAATATGTTATTGAATTTTGTTATAAACCTTCCTTTTCATGTATAAAGCAAATATATTGAGAATAGATTGTAATAAATTGAGAGTTAATTTAATTTGACTCTATTTATTTATTTCACTTTGATGTGTCTCATGTTTCATTTTAACAACTTCTCTTACATACCGTCTATCCGGGTTTATTGAATTAATAATTTACTGAGAGGTAGTCCACTACCTTATTCTAAACATTGTTTAGCGAAGAGCATTTACGCTTTATCTATGAGCGGAATTGCTAATAATAACATTTAAATTGGAAATTTAAATATTATTATTTTATTAAATTTTTCTTTTGTTAATTTAACTTCCGTCTTTAACACGTACTAAAACAATACGAGGAACCAGAAATCCTGTTATAGGGTGGCCGCAAGTCAGGGAAAAACTGGAAATCAGGAAAAAGTCAGGGAATTTTGACCGCAGAATTTTGCTCCTGACCAGCTAGTCGTCATTAAAGACGACATATATCCCCCATCCAAAAGGGCTCTAGGAAGAGTTCTTCAGTTTTTTCGTCTGGTCGACGAAGGCAGGCGGAATTTTTTTGTTTGATTTATCTTTTCTTTTGTTTTTCCTGTTTTTGGTTTTGAGTGGGTCGGTAGAAATCGTAGGGGGTCGGCGCCGGGTTGAGTCTTCGGCTCTTTTTGGTTTCCGACAGGTATGGGAGTTCTCACAAAGGAAAGGGAAGGCGGCATAATGGACACAGTTTCTTTCTGACCGTGGACGAACTTACTCGACTACAAGATAAGTCTCCATAAAGGTTTAATCCAGTAATCGCCAGGATCACAGACTAGGACAACGAGGACTGCCGGAGTTGTGTATGTGCCTTCAGGACGGGACCTTTCACCTTGCACACTCTTTCCTCAAACTCAATCACTCAACCACCACGGATATCCAAGCTCCTGCCAGCAAATGGATATCCTAAGGATGTTCCAAATATATCTTCAAACATCCGGTGCTGTGTGGAGAAATTTTGTTACATATTCATGTCATTTATAAAATGTTTATATAATTTTAATGATGTTATGTTAGAACAATAAATATACTCATATAAAGCAAAAAGAATATTGCTTAGAAGTTCGTAGAATTTCCTCAAGATCCAGGTATATTATAAGGGTAAATTTCATTGTAAAAAATTCCTTGAATTAGAATAACATATTGTTTAAAACTTGAAACTACATTATCCTGTTTTGGAAAATAACGCCTTTCTTAATTCATAGTATCACAATCCTCAATTTTTATATTACAAAAAATGATATTTTCATAATGTTTTGTTGATTAACATTTTTATGGTTTATTATTTACAATATTAATTTTTAGGCATATGTAGATCTAGTCAAAGCTTGGGGATGGAAAAGTTTTACTATAATTTATGAAAATAATGAAGGGTTAGTACGTCTACAGGAGCTTTTAAAAGCTCATGGCCCTAGTGAGTTTCCAATTACTGTGAGACAGCTTGGGGAAGGCCCTAACTATAGGTACGTATGAAAAATCTCAGCTTTGGATAAAAAAAAGAAAAAAATCTTACCTGTTACCCCGAAAAAGTCAAATTTATTTTTGAGTTTTATTATTTTTTGTCAAATTTTTTTTTCAAAAATGCATATTACCAATCGAAAGAGCATCAAAAAAGCTTTCGAAACTGATATTGATAAAAAAATTTATTTTGATATTCGAAAAAAAATATTAAAACATGATGTGTACCGTAAAAACCTAAAACTTTCACCTTCTCCCCCTTGGAAAATATTGGTTTAAATATATAAGAAAACATATTCTAAATTTTGTACTGATTTATTTTATTGTATTTGAGAAAAAAATTCCTGAAATTTACACAGTTTTTTTTACGTTTTAATATACGTTTCCCTTTTAAGATAATCCAATAACTTAAAATTTTGGTCGACTTTTTTCTCAGAGAATACCCTATAATACAATTGTTAATTTCTTTTTTTTATTTTGCAGAGAACTTCTAAAACAAATAAAAAACTCTGCAGAATCGCACATTGTTTTAGATTGTTCTACAGAGAAAATATATGATGTTCTAAAGCAAGCGCAACAAATAGGAATGATGACTGATTATCACAGCTATCTTATTTCATCTCTGGTATGATAAGCAATTAAATTTGTATATATTTCATATTATATGGATTTTTTTAAAGTTAAACGTCAAAAACAGATCTAAGGGACACAAGAATATTTCCCTATAAGCATTCACAAGCTCTCAGTCTAGGGATTTCTTTAATATTATAATATTTCTATCCTTTTAATTTATGAAGTACATCTTGTCAGCTGTGTGCACAAAAATATATATCATACACGGGGAATCTGAAGGATATCCCATGAGATGTCACACAGAACAGAAATTTGGATATCCTATGTAGGATATCCATTCAATATTCTCAGTATATCCCTGGGGTATCCAAATTTTCATCCCATGGGATATTCCAGGGCTATCTAAGAGATATCGCGGTATGAATATGGGATAACCACATAATATCCCATGCTGTAAGGGTATATTCTTAATTTTTATTATTCAATATAATAAAACGCGTATGAACTATATCATCAGATAAGATTTTTAAAATATAGCAGAAATTTATTAATGAAATTCTTATTGATTTGTTTTGCTTATTCTTATTCTATATTTATTTTATTATCTTTTATTTTTTAAGTGTTTGTCGCTTTTCAAACTAAATTAGTGGATGTTACATCCCGACATATATAAATTTTCATTTTATATATAGAATTATAAAAATTGCTATTATGCGAATTTTCCAATAGCCCCTTTCCATAGGCAGTACCGATTGCATTTAAAATTCACGTATATTAATTAGTTATATATTTAAATAAAAGGGATATGTTTATATGTATATAAGAGTATGTGCGTATGTACACACATAAAATTATATTATTCATATACCTAATTGTTTAAAAGTTTTTAAATTATCAACTGAATCTTTTAAAGGAAATGTTACCATCTCATTCATTATCTTGAGAGATGATAAATAATCGACATAACTATTATCATAGTGAAGTCGGTATGATAGAGACACATACGATTATAAGAAAAATCGTACGTGCTCTTAAACGTTTTAGCTAAAAACGTGCTCTTAAACGTTTTAGCAAAAATCGTGCTCTTTTTCCAAATCATCCCCAATGAAGTAATGAATTGACTAGTATATAAACCCATTGCAAATTAAGAGGAGATCTCAAAAGTTCCGGTGTAATCTCCGTGATTAATATCATTATTGAGCGACCCTTCAGTTTATTTCGCGAAAGTTAATCTATTCTTTCCTGTGACAAGGTGCAAGTTTTTGTGTTTCACTTAGAACGAATTCTTTCCTGAAAAGGTGCAAGAGAAGCAATATTAATATTTAGAACATAGTTCTTTCCTGAAAGAGTGCAAATTAAATTATTTTTCATTTAGAATAGTTTCTATTTAGAATAGATAAATTCATTGATTTAACTGTCGTAATTTTACAATAAAATAAAGCAGATTCTTGATTATAATTCACAAATTGCTTCTCTTTCACATTCAGAATAGAGTTCCTTCTTGTACAGGTGTAAGTGACGTAATACAACGAATTATAACTCGAAATAGAACGCTTTATTATCAAAAACATTAAAGTTGTGTGAGTGTCACAGAATTGTGACCCGACAAACTGTATCTTCATTCATTCAAAGCAAATTCCGAGGTCTTGTATAACAACTCAGCGACTTCATTGAAATACGAATCTTCCTCGTAAAAGTGAGTAATCATATATGTAATCTATTTTCTTAAATCATAATTATAATAAACTATTATAAAAGGGAATATTTGTCTTTTATTATTGTATTTAACGCAAGACCCATAGTCTTTATAAAGTGACAACGATCCTACAAAATAAAAATATCAGGTCTTACTATCCTGATTAATCAGCACAACCCTCCCAAGTAAATAAATTGATTATTTGTTTAAAAACCAAGCCTTAGCTCGGGATGTAACAGCTGATTTGGTGGCAGCGGTGGGATGTCACTTTTCTTTAATAAACAATAATATTCTATTATCGACAATAAAATCTTAAATTTTAAATTGATAATCTCTAAATTTTCATTATTCCTACAATTCATTAGTCACGTTCATTTCAAATAATTATCTAAAAATAAAATAAATATTAAAATTATTTATTCACTATTTCATCATTCTAACATGTTATAAATAATGAAAACTAAATTGAAACTACAAACAAAAGAAAAATTAAATATTATCAAACACGTTCAAACAAAAAAAATAAATATCAAAAACATTCAAACTAAAAAAGAATTCTCAGATTTCTTTGAAAATATTTTAAATAAAACTGAAAAAATTATAACTCTCAATAAAGAAATAATCAACATATTAGAAAATTAAAACAAAATAATTCCAATCTACAAAATAACTCAAAATAATTTAATAAAAATTTAAAAACACAATAAATTATTTAATTAATAAATTAAATAACAAATGGTGGAAACCACTTTCTCTAGAGAATTCGTGATTCCAACATTCATATATATATATTGTATTAACAAATAATAATTCATGTATAGCTATTTTGCTAATGCGGATTATAATAGATATAATTATCTTTGTATTGAATTAATATCAAATGATTTTAAATTGAATAAAGGAAAGTTTTTATCGATCATACAATAACTATTAATTTAATAAAAGAATCTGCCCTATCATCATTACCTTACATTGAGACAAATATAATAAATATTACTCGTCAAAATACTATTTTAACTAAAGGAGACGTCCACATAGAATTCTACGACTTAACAATAAAGTTTGGAGTTGTTGATTATAATAGTGACACCGAAATTATTGGAATATTAGGTGCTCCATTCTTGGATTTTAATTTTCCAACAAATTATTTTTCTAAATGGACTTCTGATTACGAAGCATCACAAAACGAAAGACTTCGTACATCAAGAAATATTTTCCGAATTTGTTTTTCTCTTTTAACACCAAGATCTTGTAGTAGAAAATCACCTTAATACATGATATGAATAAGATATGAATAAGATATCCAGTAATATCACTTTTAATATTGAATATTATCCAAAAATTCTTTACACATAACGAGTGTATATTTTTAATAAAATTAAAAACCAAGCCTTAGCTCGGGATGTAACAGCTGATTTGGTGGCAGCGGTGGGATGTCACTTTTCTTTAATAAACAATAATATTTAATTAATTAATTTAATTTTAATTAATTTATTTAATTAATATTTAATTATTTAACAATTAATATTTTTTTTACCAATAAATTTAATCAAAGAAAGCGAATTAAATCCATATCTGGGCATAAATCGCATAATAAAATATTCATTACGCGACAGCACCATAAACACATGTGGAGAAGCAAAAGTGTGTATAAATTATACTGTATTAGAATTTCAAACAATACATTGTGAAAGTCATACTGATATTGCGGGGGTACTAGGACTTCCTTTTTCCTTGATATAATTAACGAGTTATTTTAATCATTCCTCCTGTATTTAGCAAACCATTAACAACAATGGCTAATGATAATACTAGACACACCATGACAGGTTATATAGATAGAACCCTAAGGGATTCTATGATCACTTCTATGACAGAATGTTTTGCGTTACAACAAGGTATGATGGACATTCCCTTTTATGATGGTAAAAATATACTTGTAATAGATTTTATTGAGGACATTCTAGTATACCAATGGATTGTGAAGATCAATATTCAAATGTATTCTTTCCAGATTAAAGGGTACTGCAAGAGATAGTACTTATGGTAAGACTTATAGTAAAATAGATGAATTAATAGAACACCTAAGACAAAGATTTGCACCTCGCAAATCATACACAGGGTACTTACAACAAATATTCACAATTCGTATGAGTCGCAACGATAGTGTCAGCGAATTTTATGATAAAATATCAACCTTAATGGCAGGAGCCAAGGCAGCTCTAGAAGAAAAATATGACACAATGTGTGCCAATAACATGATGAGACCCCTAGCAGATTGTGATTTAGAATCATTTATTCGAGGACTCCCTGACCCCATGTCTAGTGCTATTGAAGCTAGAAATTTACAAACTTTAGACGAAGCATTTAAAAGTGCTTTAGAATATGAAGCCCGCCATCAATCCTATAAATCAGACTACAACACTTATTATTATTTACGATCCAATCAACCAATTGATTATGGAAACAGAGAAAGAAGCCCTAGTCCAAGAGTACGCTTTCCTTATCCTGTACAGCAATCCAGATATTTTTCTCAATCAACAAGCCCTTCAGGAATATTAAAGAACCCTTATTCATCTCAATTTTTAGGCATAAATAAGCAACAACCGTATTTTAACCATCCTAATTATTTTCCTCCTAACGCTTATGTTCCTTATAATTCATATCCTCATTTTCTTCATGTACCTCAGTCAGAAGGTCAGCATTATAAACCTATTGAACTTTCCAGAACGCCCCCACGCGCTCAATCCCCTCATCCTTTAGAAAAGGACAATTTAAACTGTAATGATCTGAATTTTGAGCCAAAGGATTTGCTCGCCGGATGAGTCCGGGTCTTAAATTTTGGAACTCTTGAGTTCTTTGCTCTCTTATAAAAAGTATAAAATAGTATTATCGTGATATGCAGGTAGGTAAAGTCAGTAACGAAGCGATAATTTAAACCTTCGAAAGCAGTTTTATTTAAATGTAAGAAAGAAACAATAAACAATAAAAGAAATAACAATAAAAATAATGACTAAAAAATATGGCTGCTTGATTAACTCTCATAAACAATATATATAAAAATACAAAAATAGAAAATCCTAAACTAACTAAATTAACAGTAGTAAAAAAATAAATGTAAAACTAACTAACTAGCTTAAATCTAAGTGAAAGAAGTGGAAAAGAATAAAGAATGTAGAGAGAAGTGAGATGACGAAGAATTTAGAAAAGGTGAGGGAATATAGGAAAGAGAGAGAAAAGAAGCGAGACGGTACGCCGCTATGGTGCTGCATCGAGCTGCATTGGATCCGCCGCAATACTGTAAAAAGACAATATTTAGTTCTCGCCATTTGTAATTTTCCCGGGGTGAAATGCTCAATAATAATTTCCGCGAGGGAGGTTCTAGAATACGCCCCTAGCTACGAGACGAGCGAAAACTAGGTTTCGTGCACGACTAGAGATTTCTTAATCAGGATTTCTAGATGCCGTTTCCGTACGACATTCATGCTCTACGCGAAGCTAGTGCGGAAGGAGAGAGAGGGGGAAAGATACAGGTTACTCTTCCCTCAAGATGTACCTCGAGTCGAAGAGTAATACCTGGTGCATCAACTCGGTGAAGAGTGAGATGTACCTCGTCTTCACAGGGTCGGTTCTCCAGGAAATGGCGGGTCAGGATCGCGTCAGCCTTCCACGGATGTACCCCTGGTCAGACCTTGCATGGCAGGTAAGAAAAGAAGGAGGGCGAAGGGAGTTACTCTTGCACCAAGGTGCTTGAGTACTACTCCTTCTGTAGGAATACATCCACCAGGTCGGCCCCAGATGTACCTGAGATACCGTCCTCGAGGATGAGGTAGGCAGGGCTAGCAGCACAGATGTACCTGTGGTCTGCCTGCCCTGGGGAGGATGATCTCATTCCTCAGGAGAGACGTACCTCACCCTCGGCGATAGATAAGAAAGGAAGAGAATAGGAGGAAAGGAGAGAGCTGCTGTCGTCCAGCCTCGAGATGTGCCTCGAGTCCGGTCGACGGCGAACTGAGGAAATTGTACGTGCAAGCAAGTATATACCGCTTGACGTTTCTACTGGGAGCTATGGCGCGAGTGAGAGAGACCACGTGCTGCGCGGCAAAGTATGCGCGCTCGGTACTCTCCTCCTGGCTGCCGAGCTGAGAGCTCAATCGTATAGAATATATATATTCATGCATTGAAATGATTTGAAATAATATGCTGACAAAATACTTTTCGTTTCGAATTAATATTTAAAATAAAATGCTTTCGTTACATCCCCCCTACTAAAAAAGCGAATTCTAATGAGCGTCTTGGGGAATGTAATATGCAAAAAATAAAGAAAAAAAAAAAAAATAATTTTCAGTACCACTTACAAAATTTTTCTGGCTTTTCTAATGAATCCGTTGGTTCTCTCCAAGCGTAAAATCCACTTGCCATCGTTGACGGGCAACCGATAACGAGCGGGGCCAATCGGAACTTTAATCCATGGTCCTCCAGGAAGTTTAGAGATTTTAAATGGCAATTTTGAAAGTTCCTTTACCAGAGGAATTGGGTTTTCCTTCGAATTTTCAGCAGTGTTGTTATTTAGGTCGACTTCGTTGATGGTATCTTGGAGACTATTAAACAATTCTTCAAACGACTTCGGGCAATCTGACGATAATGGTTTTGGAGAAGGTAAGTTCTTTTTTACGATTATTGGGGTGGTAAGTAAAATGTCAGAAGTGATTTTGGGTTTATTAATTTTTTTCTTTTTAATAATTTGCGGTTTTTCTTTTTTAGGTGTAGTGTGAATCGGGTTAACTTTCTTCGGGCTTTTCATCTGCTTCATAATTTTATTTCTTGCGGTTAATTTCATCGAGGATAATTGTGTTGGGGTACGTTTGGTAATTTTACCACTCTTTTTAGGGGTAGGTTTAGCGGGCACAACTAATTTTGGGATACTTAAAATAGGTAATTTCGAATTTTGAATTTTTTTCTTAATTTTTTCGTTTTTTTCTAAATTAATCTTTTCTTCTTCTTTTTTACAGATATTGAGCATGGTGTTTTCAAAATTTCCTTTATGGATGGACGGCGGTATTTCCACAATTTTCCTTTCCAGTTGAAAACGTGGTGGTTTTTGAGTTGGAGCTAACACTTTACATTTTTCCGTAATTCGACCTGAATAGGGTTGTAGTGGAGCGATAATTTTTTCAGGTGGTTTAATTATATCAATTACCGATTTTTTTTCATCAAACATTTTTTGATAGGCGATGTCGAATTCGTATATTGAAATATTCAAATTGTTCATATCTAACGCGTCTTCTTTTATTTTCTCGCGCTCGAGCTGTGCTAAGCGTTTCAATGTTTCCATCGCGGGTGACTTTGAGGAACTATACACCCAATTCTAAGAAATAAGATTTATTTTTCTTTAGAGGTCTTTGACTTTAGAATTTTGGGGGGAAATTATATTATTGGTTGGAAATGTCGTCAATGAAGTTCTTCAGGTCCTTTAAATGAACATGACGAAAAATTTTCCCCTGTTCATTTACAACATCATAGATTACTGGAGAAATTTTTTTCTTTATTGTAAATGGGCCACTAAACTTTTCTAATAATTTCGCATTTTCTTTTTTCATTTTGTTTGACAAGTGAAAATTTCTTTTAAAAACCTTATCTCCTACATTGGGTTTCCATTCTCTTTTACGTAAATTATAGTGTTTTTGTTGAATTTTGAAACTTTTGGCAAGGTTAATTCTAACTAATTCGAGGGCATTTTGAAGTTTTTCTATCCTTGTCTTTGAAGCGGTGGTTGTGTTTGAATTCAAGCGCGTGTCTTGAAAGCCTGGTGGGAGAAACTCTCGGCCGGCGGTAAGATAGGCAGGTGTGAAACCGGTCGAAGTGTGCTTGGCCGTGTTGTAAGCAAATTGAAGTTCCAACAGATGGCGGTCCCAGTCCGGTTTCTTAGCGTCGAGGTATTGTCTAATCATCGTCTTTACTACTTTATTTACTCTTTCTACTGGATTGCATTGTGGTGAGTAGGGTGGCGTAAGGCGATGAATTATACCAAAATCTTCCAAGAAAGATTTGAATTCTTTGCTAATAAATTGTCTACCATTATCCGAGACAATTGTTTTAGGACAACCATAACGATAGAAAATTTCTTTTAGTGTTGAAATAACTAATACTGAGGTTGCTTTTCTTAAAGGTTTCAATTCAATCCACTTTGTAAATCGATCTTGTATTACGCAAAGAATTGAATTTCCTGAGGTTGTTCTAGGCAGAGGTCCGACGAAGTCGATAGAAATCATTTCCCACGGATTTTCTACGAAGGTTGCATGCATTAAATTTGCTGCAGCCTGTTGTGTGCTTTTATTACGTTGACAATTCTGGCAGTTTCTTACATATTCGGCTCCATCACGAAGCATTCCAGGCCAGAAAAAAAATTCTCCAAGTCTAGCTAAAGTTTTAGCAACACCCAAATGTCCAGCTGTTGTTTCGTCGTGTACTTTGTGTAAGATTTTCTCTCTATCTTCTTTCGGGATACACAACTTCCATTGATCTTCGTAGGGTGTGTCTTTGAAGTCCAGCGAGTGAAGTATATGGTGAAATAATTTTCCATCTTCAATTTTGTAGTCTGGATTTCTTTCTGGATTCTCGGAGGTTGTTTTAAATTGGCGTTGATACCATTGACAAGATGGTTGTTTGTCAATTGTAGAAACTGCTAGGGGCAATCTTGACAAGTAATCTGGGAGACAATTTTCGGAACCTTTCTTATATTGAACTTCGAAGTCCCATTGTGCCAATTCCATAATCCATCTTGCGAGTCTTCCTGACGGAGTGATGATGCTGTTCAGCCATTTGAGAGCTTGGTGATCAGTGACAACTATAAAATGGTAGCCTTCTAGATAGTGTCTCATTTTCCAAATGCCCCATTTTACAGCTAGGCATTCTAATTCCGTTGCTGAGTAGTTTTTTTCAGATGAATTTAAAGTTCGGCTGGCATAGGCGATAACAACTTCAGAAGTTCCAATTTTCTGAGTCAAAACCGCTCCGAGACCTTCCAGGCTGGCATCAGTTTGTAAATAAAATGTCTGCGACCAGTCGGGACAGGCTAATACAGGTGCTTCAGTTAACGTTTTTTTTATTTTGTCGAAAGCTGCTTGTTTATCTTCATTCCAATTCCAAGTTGTCTTCTTTTTCAACAAATCAATTAGGGGGGACATTAATACAGAAATGTCTTTAACAAATCGACGGTACCACGATACCATACCCAAAAATTTTCTCAGCTCTTTCAGGTTGGTTGGAGGTGGTAGTTTCAAAATGGCGTCGACTTTATCGGGGTCGGGATGCAGTCCATCTTTATCTATTAGATGTCCGAGGTAAGTGAGTTGGGTTCTGGCGAAAAAACATTTTTCCCAGTTAGGTACTAGTTTGGCTTCACTTAATCTTACAAATACTTCTTCTAGGAGTTTGAGATGTGATTCGAATGTTTCCGAGGTAATGACGATATCATCGAGATATGAAAAGACGTTTGGAGCTAGTTCAGCGGGAATTACTAGATCGATGAGTCGTTGAAATGTTGCTGGTGCGGAATGTAGTCCAAAGAGCATGACTACAAATTCAAATAATCCCAATCCTGGTACTGTGAAGGCTGTAAGGGGTGCACTATCTTCGGTTAACTCAACTTGCCAATACCCGTTCTTTAAATCAAGCGTAGATAAGTATTTGGCACCTTTTAATTGGTCCAATATACTATTGATGCGGGGGAGGGGGTAAGCATCTTTTTTTGTTACTTTGTTTAGTTTGCGAAAGTCAATGCAAAATCGTAGTTTTCCATTTTTCCTTTTAATTAGCACTACTGGTGAGCTCCAAGGGCTTCGAGATTTTCTAATTACTTTTTGTTTTAACATTTCCAGGGCTTCTTGACGCATAAGTTCCTGTGTTGCTGGATTTCTTGGCTGGTAACGTTGCTTAATTGGTGTGGATTCTTCCAGGCGAATTTCATGTTTCAGGAGTGGAGTTTGTCCTTTTATGTTTGCGAATAAAAGTTTCTGTTTTTCAATAAAGGTGTTTAATTCCTTTTCTTGATCCTTGTCCAATATTGTTAACCCTGATGTTCCAATTTCGCAAATATCAACTTTAAACGAGTTAGTTAACAATCGTATATCTTGATTGTTAATTAGCAGAGAAAAGTTGAATTTCTTTAACAAATCCATACCTATGAGCATTGGTTGAGATAAACCAGGTAATACCAAGAACTTATGTTTTACCTTAGTTTTCCCTGCTGCGATCTTCATGTCAAAACTTGTTTTAACTGTGTATTGTGTGCCATTTGCTAAGGCCACAATAATTTCTTCTAAGTTTGCGACTCCCCCTTGAGCAATTAAAGTATTTGCTGTGTGGATGTCTATAAATGAGCCTGCTGCTCCTGTATCCACTAGGGCTGGGATGGTTAGATCTTCACATTTACAGTTGATGAAGATTCTGGAGTCGGGAGATGATAAGGTCGAACTTACTCCGATTGTTCGACCTTTTTTGCGTTTCCCGGCTTTTCACACTGGCAATCTCTGGTTAGTATGTTGTCCTTTCCACAGAATGAACAAAACTTCTTTGGCCTGCTCCGGCAACTCATGCGTCGATGTCCTGATTTCCCACAGCGCCAGCAATCCTTTTTTGGATCATATGGTTTGGAAATCTCTGCTACTGGTTGATAAGCTGTTTCCTTGGCGTTGACTGTTTGTAGGATCTCCGCGATTTCTTCAACTCTCTGTATTAAGGTATTTACAGAGTCTAGTTCGTGTCTCCTTATATGCAATCTATACTTTGGTTGCATGTTCCAATAGATGGTATCAATCTCACGAACAATGTCATAACCTCCATGTCTCCTCATCATGGTCCTCAAGGCAGTTGAAAATTCTCTTATAGATTCTGCTTTAGTTTGCAGTTTCCTTACTATTTGCGATTCCAGGTGTCTGAATTCGCTGGGAGAGAGATAAAATTTTCTTAGAGCTGATTTTAATTCTTCATAGGTTCTAATATATCTTATCTCGTTGCGATACCAAAGTTGGGCATCGTCTTTTAGCAATTCCGGAAATCCTCTCAATAGTTGTTGGTCCGTAAATCCGTATGCGGCCTGCAATTCTTCTACACGTTCTAAAAATGTGTAGACGTCTTTGCCATCAAACTGACAACCCCATTTTCTCATCCTTTCCAGCACAAAGGTATCAGAATAGCCCTCATGTGGTGATGATGTTCTAGATGTTCCAGGTAGTCTAAATTGATGATTTAGTTCGATGTCTACCTGTTCTATTTGTTCTTGTGGTGGTGCTGTAGGTTGATGTTGCGAGCCAGGTGTGAAGTTGTTGATCAAATTCGGATCTTCTAGTGCGGAAGTGTCTCGAGAGATATCTTCATCTTCTTTGTATCCTTCTGGATCCCTAGTTTTATGCAGCAATTCCGGTTGTGTTTTTACAAATGCTACAAAGCGTTGTCGAAGCTCTGCTAGTGTTCCACTGGTATCGATCCGGTAGCTTTCCATCTGCGCGATTAAGTCGCTCTTCGATAAACCGTATATCCATTTTACTCCCATTTTGAATGGTTAAAAGAAATTGGAAGCGTAAGATTTTGTTAAGGTGTTTACTCAATGACTTTAAGTGAATAAATGTGATGAGGGATGATCTGTTGCTCTTTTTATACTAGTAGATCGGTCCCTTTCTCCTCCCAGAAGATGGAAATGGGGGGGTATTCGGGCATCTAGCCTTACCCGAGAAAGAGAAGAAAAAAAAAAAAAAATTATTTTCTTGCCCTTAGGCAGCAGTATCGGGCCCAAATAGGTCCGACACCACAGATATAACAAAATTGTTTTTGGGGGTTTTTACAATCCGCGCGGCGATGTCCTCGTTGACCGCAGCGCCAACAGTTCTTAGTACGGTCGTAGGGTTGAGTTAGACTACACACTATGCTAGTCAGGGTGCCGAGGTCAATCGGGCGACGATTAAAGAAGCAGGTCTCAAGGAAGTCCTTTTGCTCATCTTTTGTTAATTTTAAGATACTTTCTTTTTGGGCAACTAGGTCTTCACCGACGATCATGTCGGGGAATACGTGTTTCAAAAGGTGAGTAGAGATCTTTAATCTCTTTTGGGCTGCCTCAACTCGACAGAGGACCTCGTACGCGTGGTAGCCGGGGAACCATTTTTGGATTCTACGGATGGTCTGATAGACCCAGTTCTCGGTGTCCGGAGAGTACATGCTGCCTTCTTCTTCTTTCTTGCTTTACAAAAAAAAAATTTATAGTGTTTTCGATGAGTGGTACTGATCGATTACGCCTTTTTCTTTAAACGCGGTCTTTATATTCCTTAACCACCCATCCCCACTCTAGTATCGACAACAGCGCCCTCGCGATGACGAGAACTAATTGTACTTTTCTTCCACCCTGATATCACAAAATACCAATTTTTCTCTATATTTTATTTTTTTTTTAAACTTAGTATAACCGAGAGAGCAAAAAAAAAAAATTTTAAGTCCCTGTTCGGGCGCCATGTAATGATCTGAATTTTGAGCCAAAGGATTTGCTCGCCGGATGAGTCCGGGTCTTAAATTTTGGAACTCTTGAGTTCTTTGCTCTCTTATAAAAAGTATAAAATAGTATTATCGTGATATGCAGGTAGGTAAAGTCAGTAACGAAGCGATAATTTAAACCTTCGAAAGCAGTTTTATTTAAATGTAAGAAAGAAACAATAAACAATAAAAGAAATAACAATAAAAATAATGACTAAAAAATATGGCTGCTTGATTAACTCTCATAAACAATATATATAAAAATACAAAAATAGAAAATCCTAAACTAACTAAATTAACAGTAGTAAAAAAATAAATGTAAAACTAACTAACTAGCTTAAATCTAAGTGAAAGAAGTGGAAAAGAATAAAGAATGTAGAGAGAAGTGAGATGACGAAGAATTTAGAAAAGGTGAGGGAATATAGGAAAGAGAGAGAAAAGAAGCGAGACGGTACGCCGCTATGGTGCTGCATCGAGCTGCATTGGATCCGCCGCAATACTGTAAAAAGACAATATTTAGTTCTCGCCATTTGTAATTTTCCCGGGGTGAAATGCTCAATAATAATTTCCGCGAGGGAGGTTCTAGAATACGCCCCTAGCTACGAGACGAGCGAAAACTAGGTTTCGTGCACGACTAGAGATTTCTTAATCAGGATTTCTAGATGCCGTTTCCGTACGACATTCATGCTCTACGCGAAGCTAGTGCGGAAGGAGAGAGAGGGGGAAAGATACAGGTTACTCTTCCCTCAAGATGTACCTCGAGTCGAAGAGTAATACCTGGTGCATCAACTCGGTGAAGAGTGAGATGTACCTCGTCTTCACAGGGTCGGTTCTCCAGGAAATGGCGGGTCAGGATCGCGTCAGCCTTCCACGGATGTACCCCTGGTCAGACCTTGCATGGCAGGTAAGAAAAGAAGGAGGGCGAAGGGAGTTACTCTTGCACCAAGGTGCTTGAGTACTACTCCTTCTGTAGGAATACATCCACCAGGTCGGCCCCAGATGTACCTGAGATACCGTCCTCGAGGATGAGGTAGGCAGGGCTAGCAGCACAGATGTACCTGTGGTCTGCCTGCCCTGGGGAGGATGATCTCATTCCTCAGGAGAGACGTACCTCACCCTCGGCGATAGATAAGAAAGGAAGAGAATAGGAGGAAAGGAGAGAGCTGCTGTCGTCCAGCCTCGAGATGTGCCTCGAGTCCGGTCGACGGCGAACTGAGGAAATTGTACGTGCAAGCAAGTATATACCGCTTGACGTTTCTACTGGGAGCTATGGCGCGAGTGAGAGAGACCACGTGCTGCGCGGCAAAGTATGCGCGCTCGGTACTCTCCTCCTGGCTGCCGAGCTGAGAGCTCAATCGTATAGAATATATATATTCATGCATTGAAATGATTTGAAATAATATGCTGACAAAATACTTTTCGTTTCGAATTAATATTTAAAATAAAATGCTTTCGTTACAAAACTCAAACATGGCTCGACGGACAGATGCGACGACGAGTGGCAATCTAAAAGAGCGTCCAAAATACGTGAGAATCCTACGATCACAAAAACCATCTTGCAAGCAAGAAACTCAAGAGAATCTCCAGTAATAAAAATACACTCACCTAGTTTCTTAGAAACAATTGCATCACTATTAATTGACACAGGAGCAGATGTTAATTTAATAAAATTATGCGTTTTATAACCAGAATTAGAGGTAATTCAAGACGAAGCAATTCATATCGCTGGAATAGTACCAGTAAAATTTAAAACCTTAGGAACTGTACAAGTAGACATTAATGGAAAACCAGTTACCTTTCAAACAATACCTTCCAATTTTCCTATTGAATCAGATGGTAATCTTGGAAGAGAATATCTAAGAGAAGAAAAAGTAGAAATATCTTTCTGGCATAACACTTTAGTGACTCATTCCAATCCTATTCATCCTATATTCTTCTCTGACAATGAATCTAAAGAAGCAAGAGAAAATCTAACGGAAAATAAGGCAAATAAAATGCTGAATTTAACCATTAAAGCAAGAACAAAACAAGTAATACCAGTGGAAATATTAAATACCGATTTAAAAGAAGGATATTTACCATTACTAGATACAACTGAAGGATTAATAATAGGTGAAGGAATAGTAACAAACAACGATGCTGTGTGTCATGTTTATGCTGTAAATACAACAGCAGAAGACATAGAAATTGAGATTTTACCCCAAGAACTCATACCATTTGAATTTTATAAACTACCAGGTGAAAATTCCAACGAATATTCTTCAGAAAAAGAATATTTAGAACCCCCAGATAAAGCTACTGCTGTAATAGAGCATTTAAGGTTAGATCATTTAATTGAAGAAGAAAAAGTACATGTCAAACAAGTGATACAAGAATTTCCAGATAATTTTCATCTTCCAGGTGAACATTTAACATCAACACATTTAGTACAACATAAAATACTTACTTCAGATGAAATACCTATACATACAAAGCAATATAGATTTTTCCCATCCCAAAAAGAAGAAATCGATAAAGTCATTGATAGAATGAAGTCGGAATGTGCAATAGGACCTTCTTGCTCTCTTTACAACTCCCCATTACTCATAGTTTCAAAGAAAATTGATGGAACTGGAAAAAAAAGTGGAGAATAGTAATTGACTTTAGAGCATTGAATGATAAGACCGTAGGTGACTTTTATCCACTACTATAGATAATTTGGGCAAAGCCCAGTACTTTTCGGTATTTGATTTAGCCATTGGATTTCATCAAATAGAGCTAGATCCAAAGGATAGAGAAAAAACCGCATTCTCAACTACACATGGACATTATGAATACATTAGAATGCCAATGGGATTAAAAAATTCACCGGCTGCCTTTCAAAGATTAATGGACCAAGTACTAATTGGATTACAAGGTACTGAACTATTCGTCTACCTAGATGACATAATAATCTACGCTAAGGACCTAGAAGAACATGGAAAAAAGGTGCGAAGATTATTAAACAGACTTAAGGAAGCAAATTTGTCCTTGCAACCTGAAAAATGCGAGTTCTTGTTTAAAGAAATAGCATATTTAGGACACATAATTAGTAATGAAGGTGT
This sequence comes from Leptopilina boulardi, assembly GCF_019393585.1. NCBI lineage: Eukaryota > Metazoa > Arthropoda > Insecta > Hymenoptera > Figitidae > Leptopilina > Leptopilina boulardi. Next base: position 3,302,422 of record NW_026137710.1, read on the forward strand.
AAAACCTAACCCCAAAACGATAGAAGCAGTTAATAACTTCCCAACCCCAAAACCACCCGGAAATGTAAAACAGTTCTTAGGCTTAGCTGGATATTATACAGAAGATTCATAAAAGATTTCTCAGCAACGGCAAAACCTCTGTCAAATCTATTAAAGAAAGACATAAGGTTTAGTTGGGGACCAAAAGAAGAAAGTAGTTTTAAAGAATTAAGAGAAGCATTATGTACAAGCCCTATTTTACAATACCCAGATTATGACAAACCATTTACCATAACCGCAGACGCATCTGATTTTGCGATAGGTGCTGTTTTGAGTCAACAAAAAGATGGCTTTGATTTACCCATAGCTTATCTTTCTCGAGTATTAAATGCTCCTGAATTAAACTACTCCACAACCAAGTAGAAGTGTACTTCCCAGTCTACAACTTCCTCCAATGTCATTACGAACGGAATCAGGTCCAAAAAGCGCACCTTCCGAAATAATCACAATAGAAGTACCTACTATAGAACCAGAAATGCAAACAATAAATACATTAGATCCTCCAGCAAGTGGAAGCAACAGTAGCTCAGAAGAAGAAGAATTATGTCTAACAAAAGAAGAAATAGGTAAAACGTTAGACAAGTCCATAATACAATTTAATGAATACTTATCAAAACACCCGGATTCAATAAGAGTCTTAAATGATTTATCTCTTTTCTCCCAATTTTTTTTTCTGGTGTTGAGCAAAATCATTGATTGGTGGATGTTTAACTAAAAGTATGTACAAAATAATTTACACAATACAAGAAATAATTATTTATACTAAATAAATATTTATTCTTAACTAAAAAATAATAATATTAGTAAGCTTTACCTTGTCTTACAAATGCTGGCTGACGACGGTCTTCACAATTTTGTATTGTTTCACAAATTTTAGCTTTCTTTGGCATTGTTTCCAATTGTTCATCAACATAACTTTCGTTGTTACTATTGGGTAGTTCATAAATTTGTTTTCGTTTATTGTAAACGAATGAGTTTACAAGAATAATATTACCAATTATTGTTGGTTTTTTTTCTCTCATGTAATACTTTAATTTCTTTGTTGTCGGCCTTGGAAAGTTCTTTTTCGGAAACACTAAAAAATATATTTCTTTTTAACTTTTAAATTATAACGAATTATTATTTACCAATAAGTTCAACTTTCGGTGTGATTATGTGATTATGTGATTTAAACTTTAAATTGTATTACAGTTACTATTCCAAAAATGCAATTAGGCCAAAATATTTACCGTTTACTTTTAGCACGAATAAAAAAATCTTTACTTACTTTTGCACTACTTCATTTTCTTTCTCAGTTTTACCTTCCGCATTTCCTTCAATCAAATCATTTAAATTCCCATTTTGTGTAACGACATTTTGAGATCTGTAATACAATATTACAATGAATAATAAAATGTAAAATTTTAATATGTTATAGTGTATGCCATTTAAGAAACTGTTACTAAATGTTTCCTTGAAATATTTCTAATCATAAACATGCATATCTTTTAAATCTGATACAAGTAGCTAATATGAATTTTAATCATACAATATTCTTATAATAAAAAATTGATTGTTATAATTACGTAACTATTTCTTCATCAACTTTTTCTTGATGGACATGATGATCTTTTAATTTGGAATATATCTCTCTTTTCTTTTTAATAGATTTTAATCGCCAATTTCTAAAAACTGACGAATCCGTTCTATTATTCCGATAAAAATTTCTTTCCAGATAATTTCCGTTATCTATGTCATCTGCAACTGCTAAAGTTGTTGGGAAATTACTTAAATCAGTTAAACGCATGAGATCTTCAACTTCGTTTTGCTGTATTGCAGTTATTTTCAAAATTTTTAAAATTTCCATTTCATTTTTTGCATCACAAAGACTCGCGTTATGAGCAATCCGCGATCTACAAGTGAAAAGAGTTAAACAACTGTTAATACAGATTAATCAGCAATATTTAACTTAATGAAATAACAAAAAAATTTTCAATAATATTCGTTGATAATTATAAGAAAAAGAATATTTTCTTGCAATACTTCGGTAAAATTGTTGCAATGTGTTATTCTATTTTGTTTAATATAATATTTGTAAAATGTTTTAAGATGTATAATTTTCAGCATTTCTTCCTAAAGATTGATAAATGGATGAGTATATAAAATTTATTATTAAAAATAAAATATATGACTTGAATACTTACGCAGTTTTGTTTTTATCTAATTTTTCTTCTCGATCATGATAATCAGCAATTTTGCACTCCCATAATTGCAATTCTGCTGCAAGGGCTGCATCTTGCTCGCACATTGCATTATTAGGATCATTATCAAGAATTTGTCTCTCCAATAAATGCAACTGAGCTGCAATGGTTGCATCTTGCGCACAATTTGTCTTTTGTGAAACATTCTCAAGCCTTTGGTTTTCCAATGATTGCAACTCAGCTGCAAGAAGAGCATCTTGCTTATAATTTGACTTCTTTGAATCATCAGTAAAAATTAAGTTCTCAAATGGAAGCAAATCAGCTAAAATGGATGCATCTTTAGTACATGCGCAAGTATCATTTTTTATATCATGAGCGAAATTTTGATATTGACTATTATTAAGATTTGGTCTCTCCACAAAATTCGTCTTTTGTGAACCTTCTGCATTTAATAATTGCAATGCACCTGATATTGATACAATTTGCACACAAGTTTCTTTTTCCAGACCGTTGACAATATTTTTGCTTTTCAATGAATTCAGGACATCTTGACTGGATGAATATGTAGACTGTGAACTGCTGTAAATTATTTTATTATTATTATTATTTATTTGTAAAATAAATAATATTAGAACATAAGGTAAGAATAATTTTTTACTTATAATACCTTTGCACAATATTTTTGTGAGAAATGTGCTCCTCCAGGAAAAGCATATGCTTTTTATATTTGTAATCGGAACCTTTCGCCTGAGCTTTTACAAAACTGCATCTCATATTCTTCCAACGTGTGCTTAATTCTTTTTTAACTGCGAAAAATAAAAAAAATGTTACTGAACGATAATATTGTAAATTTATTAAAATTAAATAAACATTTCCTTTAGAGTTGATAATTTTAAAAATACATACTTATTTCTGCTACTTTCTCAAATTGTTCAGGATCTTTATCTATAAATTAAATATTGTATAAATTTTAATTTTCATAATTATTAATTATATATTAGCTACACATTGGTTTCATATAATTTTATTGGTTGAATATTAATAAATAATTTCAAGCATAAATAATGTTTTCTGTAATCCCACAAAGCAAATGACATTTTACGATTAAATTGTTTTATTACTGGAACAAATTTTTTGAAATTTATAATTATCTATCGAAATACGCGAATGTATAAATTTTTTAACTTTGTAAAATATTAATCAACAAAACTAAGAAAGAATTATTTTAAATGTAAGGTATAAATCGAGACACTATTCTCTATTTTTATACAATTAATGTAGCATAAATTTAAAATTAATTTAATACTGCATTAGTTAATAAAAAAATGTCTCTTCTTTGCATAATCTATAATTCTTTTGACTATAAATTATGATTTTTATGTTTAAATCTAAGTAACAGGTTATTGTTAGGGCTGAGTGATTATCTCAAAACGAACATATTTTTAACAAGGTTGTTGTCTGTTCAAAACTAATTAAATTAATAAAAGCTATTTAAAAGTCTGCCTGATATTTGATTTTATTCAACAATTTTCAATCAGCCACTAACGAAAAATTGAAAAATTAAAGGTCAAATAATTAAAATATTGAAGAAAATTGTGCGTTACTATAAGTGGAGTTTTAACGCTATATATTTTCTTCAATATTTTAGTTATTTAATCTTTCTTGAATTTTTCTTTAGTGTTAATATTATGAAACAAACACAACAACTGATATCGTGCACAAATAATTTGTCTTTTCTGAGAGAATCACCGGGCTACATTTTTCAGAGATTTTGCAGTTTAATATTTAAAACTTCACATTTTTGACAATAAATAATGTTAATGATTTTTCTTTTAACAGTATATTTGAAATATTATTACTCACCATTTAATATTGGATAAAAGCCTTCTTCAATAAAGGATCTTCTGAAGTACATCTTTTTTTCTCATATAGACAGAGATGTTTTTGTACACACTGTATTAGAAAAATATCTTTCTTATCATTGTCAGGATTGTCAGACATTTTGAATTAGAAAATTTAAAAACATGCGGAGTTTAAATTAAACCATAAATAAAAATTCCAAATCTAATAACGAAACGACGCATTAGAACGGAAAAAGAGATAGGTAGTTAAAAACATAGTCTGCACATATCAATATCAACTGCGTATGATCCAGATCTATAATGAAAATAAAATGAAATTAATTACAAAATCCAAGAGTGTTTTAATTAATATATTCATTAGTTCGATACTTATTTTTCTAGATCAAATTTTTTTTTATTTTTGAACTTCTACAGGGAGATGTAAAAACTAAAACGTCAAGCAGTTTTTCATGAGAGTGGTTGAATGATTTTTTTTAAAAACTAAAAACACTTTTTTATTCAAGGTAATATTATTTTCATAATAATTTAATTTATTACAATTATTTTATTATTATTTAATAAATTTCATTATTTTAAAAAAGCGCGCACTATTTTGTCTTGGGCCAATAAAGTGATTTGAACTAAATGTAGGTTACGTTCGTGTCTGATTCATGACAGCTGCAAATATTTACAACAAATAAATACTTTGCAAGTGTATATTTATTGCAATTGAGTAAGTTATGCAAAATATATATGCGGAACAATAATTTAAGATGATTTTTATAAAATGAATATTGATTTAGATGCTCTGGAAGGCAAAGTTCATTTTTTCTTACATTCGATTCTTTTGACCATCGAGATATTTCGATACATTTTCATGTGCTTTGCATGCACTGTCTTTTTTAAGAAAGGATATACAGTTTTTTTCTTCGTTTTGGCTATCTATCTCTGCTTTCTGGCATTTTGTGCTTATTTTAACGTTTGTTTCGTGTTGAAAATGCAGATTATTTTCATTTTTACATACAGTTATGTTAAATTTTGTGCCGTACATTGGGACTTTTATTAAATTACACGTTTAAAATTTTATTTACCATTTCCATCAATTTTATGTCAAGAAACATGTCTGGAAGTCAAAAAAATGATAACAAGGACATATTCCTAATACAATGTGTTCAAAAGCACCTATGCCTATATGAGAAAAAAAGATGTACTCCAGAGATGAGAAATAATGCATGGAATGATATTTTACTGTCTTTTATTGCAAGAGGATATTATCCCGAATTACCTGGTAAGGAAAATTATTTACAAAACATTAACACTTGCTTTTATACATTCGTCTTCTGCAAGCTTACTGTATGTAACAACTTTGTTAGCATTGATAATAATTTCAGTGAAGAGTAATTTTGTTTATTAAAACTGCACAGCTTATTTTATTTTTTATATACCAAGTTAAACCTAAAACAATATATTTCTGTATTTGCGCCTATGCAAATAATTAGAATTTCGGAAAAATTAAATTTTATTATAAAAACAGTATTAAATAAAAAATAAAATATACACTTAAAATACAACACTTTAAAAAAATTTTTTAATGTTACTTATCCCAGACATCAATATAAATACTTAAATTAAATTTCTTTTTGCTTTTAAAATAAAAGTTTGTAAATATAAATCTTAATGCTCAGATTTTCAACAAAAATATTATCGAATATCAGATAGAATTTTAAATAACTTTAATCAATTTAATTAGTTTTGAACAGACAACAACCTTGTTAAAAATATGTTCGTTTTGAGATAATCACTGAGCCCTAACAATAACCTGTCATTTAGATTTCAACATATAAAAATAATTATAATTTAAATTATGCTATATAAATTGTGTAGAAATATACAACAGTCTCAATTTATACCTTAGTACATTTCTCACAAAAATATTGTGCAAAAAATTATTCTTACCTTATGTTCTAATATTATTTATTTTACAAATAAATAATAATAATAATAAAATAATTTACAGCAGTTCACAGTCTACATATTCATCCAGTCAAGATGTCCTGAATTCATTGAAAAGCAAAAATATTGTCAACGGTCTGGAAAAAGAAACTTGTGTGCAAATTGTATCAATATCAGGTGCATTGCAATTATTAAATGCAGAAGGTTCACAAAACACGAATTTTGTTGAAAGACCAAATCTTAATAATAGTCAATATCAAAAACCAAAGGCTCCACATTGATCCAGAAATCATAAATTATGAGCAAGATGCGTCAATTGCATCTGGTTTACCATCTTTGGAAATCCAAATTCTCGACGATCTTCCAAAAATCTCAAATTATGCGCAAGATGCATCCTCAGCAGCTGAATTACAATTACCATAAAATAAAATGCTCGACGATGTTTCAAATATCATAAATTATGCGCAAGATGCATCCTCAGCAGCTGAATTACAATTACCAGAAAATAAAATGCTTGACGATGTTAAAAAAATTACAAATCATGCGCAAGATGCATCCTCAGCAGTTGAATTACAATTAGCAGAAAATAAACTGCTCGACGATGTTTCAAATATCACAAATTATGCGCAAGATGCATCCTCAGTAGCTAAATTACAATTACCAGAAAATAAAATGCTCAACGATGTTTCAAATATCAGAAATTATGCGCAAGATGCATCCTCAGTAGCTGAATTACAATTACCAGAAAATAAAATGCTCGACGATGTTTCAAATATCACAAATTATGCACAAGATGCATCCTCGGCAGCTGAATTACAATTACCGGAAAATAAAATGCTTGACGAAGTTAAAAAAATTACAAATCATGCGCAAGATGCATCCTCAGCAGATGAGTTGCAATTACCAGAAAACCCAAGGCTCGACGATGTAAATAAAATTGCAAATCATGCGCAAGATGCATCCTCAGCAGCCGAATTACAATTACCGGAAAATGAAATGCTCGACGATGTTTCAAATATCATAAATTATGCGCAAGATGCATCCTCAGCAGCTGAATTACAATTATCGGAAAATAAAATGCTCGACGATGTTTCAAATATCATAAATTATGCGCAAGATGCATCCTCAGTAGCTAAATTACAATTACCAGAAAATAAAATGCTCAACGATGTTTCAAATATCAGAAATTATGCGCAAGATGCATCCTCAGTAGCTGAATTACAATTACCAGAAAATAAAATGCTCGACGATGTTTCAAATATCACAAATTATGCACAAGATGCATCCTCGGCAGCTGAATTACAATTACCGGAAAATAAAATGCTTGACGAAGTTAAAAAAATTACAAATCATGCGCAAGATGCATCCTCAGCAGATGAGTTGCAATTACCGGAAAACCAAAGGCTCGACGATGTTAAAAAAATTACAAATCATGCGCAAGATGCATCCTCAGCAGATGAGTTTCAATTACCGGAAAAGGAAATGCTCGGCGATGTTTCAAATAACACAAATTATGCGCAAGATGCATCCTCAGTAGCTGAATTACAATTAGCGGAAAATAAAATGCTCGACGATGTTTCAAATATCACAAATTATGCGCATGATGCATCCTCAGCAGCTGAGTTGCAATTACCGGAAAACCAAAGGCTCGACGATGTTAAAAAAATTACAAATCATGCGCAAGATGCGACCATTGCAACTAATTTGTCATCTTTGGAAAGTGAAACTATTGCCGATAGATTTTCTGTAATTGAAAATGACTTACATTTTTTGGATAGGGAAAATCTTGATATTGGTTTGCAAAGAGAATTAAATGAAGAACTTGTAAAACAAATAGTTCCTTTTCACGATTTAGCAAGGGATGAAATTTCGCGGTAAGTGATTCTTTTTTTATATATTCTGTAATATAATTAATATAATTATTATTATTAATTAATATAATTCGTTTCTCTTATATTAAAGGTAGAAAATAATGTTATATATCAAAATTATGAGTTTTTTCTAGAATATTTAAAATATGTAGTATAAAAATAACATTAATTATACGATTTTTTTCTTTTATTGTGGTCACTGATAAATAAAAACATTTTTCTCGTTCATGAGAAAGATGTTCTTAACCGTTGAAATAACTTTACAATTTTTTTAACAAAATGCATTTGTTTTCATGATTTATTTTGGAAAAAAGACAATAACAAATTAATGGTAGAGATAAAAAGTTATATTTACAAAATAAATGCATGAAACTCAGTGAGCGGAATTATAATGTGACTTATATAATATTTCTTTACGTTGATAACACTGCCCAGCAAATTTCAAATTTTTTTCAGCGAATAACACGGGACATAGTGTTTCCGAATGGATTTTTTGTGCTGAACACAAATCCGGGGTCGAAAACTTCCTATCACGTCACATTTTCGAGAAAATAGGGGTTGAAATCCCACAAAACAGGGTTTTTGGAGATTTTTGAAAAATTATACAGCGAAAACCTGACGTGGTACAAACTTTGCTGATATCAGAAATTAAAGGTTGGTTCACGCCCTTTCAAACGAGCCCTATTCGAAATTGATCGCACTCACCCTTAGAGCAGGGGGTGTGTTTTTGTCTAGGGGTGCACGAAAAAAATGTACACATAACATAAAAATTCAAAATGGGTAACAATTCAATAAATCATGATAGTTAAGGGGTTTTCGAGGTCGTTGGTTACGAATCTGAAGTCAGATTTCAAAAATTCAAAATGGCGGATCCAATATGGCGGATGTCAAAATAAAAATTTAAAACAATTCACTTGAAAATGGTCACTCGGGGGTTTTTGGGGTCGCTGATAACAAATCTGAAGTCAGATTTCAAAAATTCAAAATGATTTATTGAATTGTTATCCATTTTGAATTTTTATGTTATGTTTACATTTTTTTTGTGAACCCCTAGAAAAAAACACACCCCCTGCTCTAAGGGTGAGTGCGATCAATTTCGAATAGAGCTCGTTTGAAAGGGCGTGAACCAACATTTAATTTCTGATATCAGCAAAGTTTGTACCACGTCAGGTTTTCGCTGTACAATTTTTTAAAAATGGCCAAAAACCCTATTTTGTGGGGTTTCAACCCCTATTTCCTCGAAAACGTGATGTGATGGGAAGTTTTCGACCCCGGATTCGTGTTCAGCACAAAAAATCCGTTCGGAAACAATATGTTCCATGTTATTCGCAAAATCGATGCAGGGCAGTGTAATTAATACTGATTTTGGTGAAGACGAGAATTTTTAGCGTTAATATTTTAAGGACATGTGACCCTTAGAAATGTAATGTTAATTTGTTTGCAACTTTCACGTAAAATACTGAATGGATTAAAATAAAATTTTGTGGAGACGTATAAAATATGATGAGAAAGGGTTGTGAAATGCAAAAATTTTAATACTTCGTTAAACACATATTTTTAAAACATTTGAAAATTGTTAGAAGAAGTGTGTTTATGAGAATCCGATTTCATTACATTTTTAAAGTGTTTTATAATTATTAATCTACAAGATATCAACATTTTTGTACTTATCACAACCCTTTTCTATTATATTTTAGACTTTTTCAAAAAATGTCAGATTAATCCATTTAGTATTTTACGAAAAAAGTTGCGGACAAATTAACACTAAAACTCTAAGGGTTACATGTCCTTAATGTTCCTCCAATTACTAAAATAAATATAAAAATTATTTTAGTTTCAGTGAACTAGAAAAGGAACTCGCTACATTCACTGGAACAAACCATCTAAATTATAATAAGCAAAAAGAAAAAAAGTCGAATTGATGATGTTGAAGAAAACCATATTTCGAAACGGAAAAACATGTTTGAGATAAAGGTAACTGAAACAGAGAATGAAATTATGAAAAATAAAAAACTGTGTTTAATGAAAGAAATGGTACATTCTCATCTCGAAAATAATGTCAAGAAATCCAAAATCGCATCACAAAAGATAAAAAAGGAAACGAGTTTAACAAAAGCTCCAGCACAATTAGATTTTTCAAGGAAAGTAACGCAAAACTATGAAGAACATCAGCAGCGAGCTTTTGCAAGAAACGGTAAAGTTTAATATTATTTTTCTTAATATTAAAATTTTTGACTTAAACGTGATAATTTTTACAGTTCAAAATCGGTCCAGTGACAAAGCATCAAAGAAACAAAAAAAAAATTAGGAAGAAAGAGACGAAACATTGAAGGAAGCATTAAATGATTTTGAATAATTGAACCTACAAGCAGCGGCTTACTATGAGGACAAACGAAGATTATTAAACACAGGGAATGCTACTACTGTAAATTCCAATAACAATAGTAAAAATAATGACATTATGACATTATAAAAACGTTTTTAAAAGTGAAAAAAGAAAAAAAAGATGGGTATTTACATCAGTTATGAACATGATGGAAAGAGAAATGTAATATTAACCGTATTGTATTAATTGTTTTAAAATTTTTTGCTATTTTATTATTATTTTTTTTACAATATTATGTTTCCTTTTTTCTTTTTCTTTCACTGTACCAAATCGAAAATATTGTGATTTTAGATTTAAGAAAAGACTATACTGTTATGAACATGAGATGATACAAGAGTTTAGAACAGTAAAAGAAGAAAAAAAGATCGGTTTGTACATCATATTGACCGTACTATATTAATTTCTTTAATGAGATAATCTTTCCATTTTTCTTTTCCTCTTAGCGAACCAAATCTAAAAGGTGGTGATTTTAGGTTTAAAAAAAGACTATACATTTATGTATTTTGTAAAAATGTATTAAAAATAATTTTATTTGACATTAAGAAACGCATAATAAATATAATATGCGTTTGAAGCTTTGCACTTTATTGTCGTTTTAAAAAAAATGTTGCAAGTGCATCTCTGATTTTATGTTTATTTTTTAAAATCTGAAATGACGCGACATCTTTTTCTTCTTCATCTTCATCACTTTCGTCAGATTCTGAAATTTCTGAATCATCATCATCATCATGGTCTCGTTGATTTTTTGTACCCAAATAAAATTTTCGAAAAACTTCTTCGGAACGTTCTATTGTCATGAGAAAATTATGGAGGCACACCAAGCACTTAACTATATTTATTGAAGTGCTCATTTTTAGTGACAGCATTCCAGATAATATTCTGAATCGGCTCACCAATATTCCAAAAGAAATTTCAATTGGCATACGCGCACTTGATAATCTGAAATGCAAAATATAAGTATTGTAACAATATTAAAGATTTAATTGATATTTGTTTTTTATATTTGTGTATTACTCACCGAAAGTTGAAATTTTCTTCCCGAAAACTCTTGATAAACTTCTGGCTATATGGTCGCATCAAATATGGTTCTACTCCAAGTCCAGCATCGCCTATTATGAAATAAGGAAGAAATTGGTTGGTCCCTGGTAAATTTTTTCCTTCTGGAAGAGGATACCGACCACTTTCTAGATCATGGGCAAATCCTGTTGCACCAAATACGCTCGAATCTGACAGACCTCCTGTAAATTGAAAGCTCTTTTTAATTCAATATTTTATAATGACGTAAAATCATGTAAAATGTTGATTATAAAACAATAATTTATTTAAATAATAATTAATGTATAATTTTTGCGAGCTCACCATAATCTCCAACGTCGATCCAGGTAAATGTGTAATTTGCATCACACATTGCCATCAGAACAAAGCTGAAAAACTTTTTATAATTGAAAAAAGCACTAGCAGAATGTGGTGGTTTTATTATTCGAATATGTTTCCCATCAAGGGCTCCTATGCAGTTGGGAAATTTCCATCTAGCTTCATATTCATCGGCAACTGCTTTCCATTCTGTGGGTGTTTTATTTTTCAAATATATTTTTGCTAAAATGTCCCAAATCGCTTTGCTAACTTGAGAAATTATTTCATACATGGTCGATCTTCCAATCAAATAGTATGTGGACAAAGTTTGAACGCTGTCTCCCTGTGCCACATAACTGTAATGAAAAAACTCGAAATTATTAAAAGTTAATATATAATGTACTCAATCAACTTATTTCATTATTAAACATAAACAAAAAATAAAAAAATAAATGTAAAAATTAAACTTACTGCAGCATAACCGCAAGTTTCAGCGCTGATGACAAAGGTTCTCTCACTACATAATTTTTCTCAAGATTTGATCTCAACAACTCGTGCCATTTATCAAACTGACACTCAGTCATTCTATATAAATCATAAAAATCTTCGTGATTTTCTCGTTTTATGTAATCAAATGTAACAGCAAAAGCACCGTAAATATTTCTTATATTCGAATATAAATGTGGTTTAACCCAATATCTTCGCCAGTGTTCTTCTTTGTACTTTTGCTCAAAGTACAAATTCGCCACTCGCAACCCAGCCAACGAAACTTGAATGATAGGAATTATGTCCATTGCAATTTATTCGAAAATTGTTACAATTTATCGGAAACGTTAACACCGAAATAAATTGTATAATAGCAAAGGAAATATTATTGTAAACTGGACATAAATCTAAAACGTGTAAAGGCGAGTTTCCATTACACACAAAATATTGCAACACTATATACTTTATTGCTAATTAAATTTTTATTGTCCCATGACTAATAATATTTTTCTTTAAAAAAAAAATAATTTAAATAAATCCTTGCCTTATCTTATTTTAAAGAATAAATTTTACATTTTTCTTCAATGTGTTTGGTTTGTCTACAACGGAAAACTTGTTATACCATTGGCCATCATATTTCTTGTACATTTCACTCCTGCGCAATATACAGTACCAATTATAGTGTTGCTTACCACCTCTAGATGTTCGAGTGTATATAAATATTTCTTCAACTTTCTTCTGTTATTCATTGTTATTATTGTTTTTATTTTCTTGTTGACGTTGATTTTGTTACATTTTTTATTGGTGTTATACTTTTTTTGTTTTCATTTTATTTTTTTTGCTTTCAACATTGAACTGCAATGGAAACAATAGAGAAGAGCTGCAACAAAGAGCAGCTAGAAAATGAAAAAAGTTTATTCATAATTAATTATGTCGAAAATTACCCGTGCATATATAATAAGCATTTAAATGCTTACAAAAACGCTGTTAAGAAAGACGAATTTTGGGAAGAACTGAAACAACGATATCGAGAAAAATTTGAAGATGAAAATAGCATCACTGGTAAGTTATTCAATAATAAAAAACAATAGCGATAATTTATAAAACTGGTTGATTGATTTATTATTGATATAATATAACCAATACTTATTTTGTATATAGCCAACGCTATCAAATCAAAATGGAATTATTTGAAACAACAGTTCATGACGGAGCTCAAGAAAAGAAATAAATATATTCCGAGTGGATCTGAAGCCCAAGAACATCAAAATGGATTTGAATTTTACGATGAAATGAAATTTTTAATTCAACATGTTGGACACAATTGGTACGTAAAACTTTGTTTGTTTGTTTTATTTTCTATTATAAATAAATTTTTCTTTTTATATACGTCATTTTAAAATTTTAATTTTCTGTTATTTATAAATAAAAAAATATATATTATAAACAAAGCAAATTTTACAAACTGGTAAATTTTTATTTTAGGACAAGCGGAAGCATTGACTTACCATCGAACAATGCGTTTGCCAATGTAAGCAGTACTGCTTACGACATAAAAAATACTGTTCATGCTGATGATGCCACTGTCCATGATTGTGATGAAGAAGAAGGAGAATCATCATCAGTTGAAATGAAGACTAAAAGTGATGATAAAAAGGGGGAAGCAGTTGCCGATAAAATTGTCAGTCTCGATTATGTTGAAAATCTTCATACACCATCTGATATTCTTCAATGTGGTCAGAATATTCAAATTCTTTTGAATAACGTTTTAAATGAGCACAAAGAAAATGGTTTAGAACAAATCTCTGGCAACGAAAAAATAATTATTCGAGCATTCCGTGATTTGACAGAAAATGTAAAATTGATTAAATTTAATGCGATTATGGTCATTCTAGAAAAAATAAATAAATAAGTACATAAACAATGTAAGTTCTTTTTTTGTACCGACTTACAATTTTTTAAAATATACCGTAAAATGGGGTAAAGTCGGCGATTATTACAAAATTATTTTTAATTTTTCGTTTTTTCTTTTCTGAGAAAAAAATTCCTTTTTTGATGATTAATTTGGTTTGTATAGATGTCGAATATTATTTTAATATTTGTTTGATCCATGTTCAGTGGAAAATTTTAGTAAAATTAGTGTTTTTATACAAATGTCTATTTTCGTCTTCACAAAGTAGTTTTGAAAACATGCTTCTAGAACTCTATTTAAAAATTTTTATAACAAATTAAGAATTTAAAAATAAAATATATGCAAATATTATTGAATTCGGGGGAAAAGTCGGCGATAGTGAAAAACTAAAGAAAATTACCATACTTTACTTTTAGACTTATTTCTGATGAATAAAATGTCAAAGAAAGGAATATTTTTCCTAAATTAGAATAAAAACATCAGTAAGAATAATATTATTTGTATAATTTTGATAAAAACGTTAAAACTGATTTTTAACCTCAATGTGATAGAGGTTAAACATTCATATAATGAAAAATATAATTAAATATTTATTTAATCGTTATTAAATCTTGATTTTTCTCTATTCACTGCTTCTAAAACTTTACTTTATTTAATTAAATTAACATTCTGGGTTTGTCAATGACTAATTTTTGAATAATCGACGACACTTTACCCACATTTCAGGGAAAAGTCGGCGTCAATAAAAGGACGTATAAATATTTTTCTAATTAATAAATTAATTTTTTTTATGTAATGATATTAAAGAAGAAGAGTCAAATCATACCATTTTACGGTATGTTATTCTATATACCTATATATTTATATAAATTAATAAATTAAACAAAATTTTTAATCTCAGTTTCAATTTAACAGAAATTTCAATGTGTACACATTACTATCAATAAAAATAATAATTATAATGATTATATCAAAACATGATTTATTATCACTATAACTATAAGCACAACTTTAAACAAAGATAATTTTAAATAATTGAATATCATATATAAATTTAATAAAATTTTAGATTTCAGTATATATTTTCTCACATAACCTAAAAATAAATTCAACTAACATTTTTCATTTAATAAAATTTTATATTTCAGTATATATTCTCACATAACCTAAAAATAAATTCAACTAGCATTTTTCATTTACCATTTCTTTCATGCTAATTCTTTATATTTTTCTTATAACTAATTATTACATATATCATATAATGTGTTAATAACATAATGTAATATTATATTATACAATTATAGAATATAATATAAAAATGCATTTCCCCTACTTTGCTTTTTACTTTCAACAACGCAGAGAACCACTGGTGCCGTACGATTATGTGGCGTTAGTGGCGGTAAGGCAGTCGCCTCGTCGCGTCAATTTTGCTCCCATGTGGAACCGCTGTAAGATCTTCAAAACTTATGGCACTTTTAACTGATATTAATAACAGGCAAAGATGAAATAGCTCTATTTGAGTTGGACTGACGGAATACATTCGTCCAATTACATTGAATTATGTTTTACGTTTTTGCCAATTATTATAAATAGTTGATCCTTGCGATTTTTTAAATACATAGTGAGATGGAATTTCAGCATAATTATTAATAATAACACTCTGTTGATTAGGCAAATGCACAGGTAATCGTATAATAGAATGACTTTCCTCTTGTAACGGTTTGCCGAATATTCGATCACATGCTTCAACAGGACCAATATATCAAGTTTCTATATAATTTTTAATTTCATCATGATTAATCAATCTTTCATCTGTTCCATGATCAGAAATCTGAACTGTAGCAGCATCATAGCCTTTATATATATATATTTATATACATATTTTACAGACTTTATGTTGAAAATTGTTTCTACGTTAATATGACAATTAAACATTTTTAACAATGTTAGATTGTAAGGAACTACATATTGATTATTTACTTTGGTACCATTAGAACGGGTGTAGTCTCCTAAATTTCGTCGCTTGTAAGTAGGATATCCATTTTCATCCATAACTGTTTCTTCTTGAAATCTCTTCGGAAAATTTTTAGTACATTTGCCATTTTCATCTTTACACCAATCTCCACATGGACCATGCAACATGTTTTTTATCACAATTTCACGTAATTCAGGATCATCTGTTGGGATTTCAGCTGAAATAAATTTATCTACAACTTCAGGAATAGTAATTTTACAATTTTGTTTTAAAGTTACTAAAATACGAACATGTGGTAAACCTCGCTTCTGATATTCAACTACACTAACGTACCCAGTAAAAAATAAAAGATACAAGAACGTCGAATTGCGGTTACAAGCTCAATAGCTGGTAAACGAATCCATGAGAATCTCGGATACAAGCACTTTTCGGTATCCGAAATGATCATAAGCTTGTAAACGCACTGAAACGGACGACTTTTGTAGGTCTTTTAATCAAGAAAAAACAATTAAATGGATGCAGAAACGATGGAAAATTAAATTAGAAGCAAAAATAAATAATTATTTTTTAAAGAAACGTACATTTAAACAAAAAACAATTATTCTTATTAATTCTAACCTCTGCATTAAAAACATTGTAAAATCAGTGTTTTGTTGGTAATTTTATGTTGCTATTCGGAAAATATGGTTTTCTACCTTACCAACGTTGAATATTAATTTAACGAGGTTTTTTTTCGAATTTTCTATTTTAATGCAATTTAAAATGATTTAATTAAAAGGGGGAAAGGAAATTAAAAATGAGCACCGTTTTATGTTTAATAATATTTTGATTATTATGAATTGCTTCTGAAATTGGAAAATCGAAAAACCCACGTTAAATTAATATCCAATATCGGTAAGGTAAAATTACCAACAAAACACTGTTTTTACAATTTTTTTAATGCAGAGGTTAGAATTAGTAAGAATAATTGTTTTTTGTTTAAATATACGTTTCTTTAAAAAATAATTATTTATTTCTGCTTCTAATTTAATTTTCCATCGTTTCGGCATTCATTTAATTGTTTTTTCTTGATTAAAAGACCTACAAAAGTCGTCCATTTCAGTGCGTTTACAAGCTTATGATCATTTCGGATACCGAAAAGTGCTTGTATCCGAGATTCTCATGGATTCGTTTACCAGCTATTGAGCTTGTAACCGCAATCCGCCGTTCTTGTATCTTTTATTTTTTACTGGGTAAGCAAGTACATCACCAAATAATTTGTGTTTGACAATTATATTGATCAACTCGTTTTTTTTAATATTAAAAACCCGTGAAATTAAGTCTGGCCGATCAGAAGGGGTTTGACCAGGTAAAAGATTTTCTTGAATCTCCTTCCAGTTTGGATTACACGTCATGGTTATAAACAAATCTGGTTTACCAAATTTTCTAACAATAGCCATTGCATCCTGATAATGTTGTAACATATTTCTGGGAGAACCTGTATTAGTAGATGGCAAAATGACCATTTTACCTACGCGAGTGTTATTATCAGTTGCCGATTTTTCTAAATGATCAATTAACCCTTGATAAGTATCAGCACGTAAAGATTTCTAATTATTTTTATAAAAGTTCATTCCATCTTTCTCTATTTTAACACAACCATCAACAACCCATTGTTGAAACAATCTTCTTCCTTGTAAGAATACATTGTTCTCTCGATCACCTGAACGAAACTTCATGTATTCACTTCGTGTAACTCGTCCACGTCTATGTACATGAGGTATATTATCAGTCCACCCCTGTGTACCATGTGGATAAAATAATGGGTAAATCCAGGGTTCAACATTAGCATCCATTGTACTAACAAATTGTAGATCTCTAGATTGTTTATTTCGTATACTTATATACGATTCTGGAATTTCACCGTCAGCTGTAGTAGTAAAGATGGCTGCGACTTCGTTTACTCTCTGTTGATTGTATCGTCTCAAATCTATCCCTGGTTTTAAAGAAAACAATAATTGCATTTCAGAAGATGTTTGGGTATTTGACTGACTTGATGCTGATTGCAATTCTTCATGCATCATTTGATATGACTTAGCAAATATGTTACAATCACGTAAAACCTGATCAATTTTAGTAATAATATCTGGATTTAACCTCGCAGTTTGTTGACATCGTACATGTGTAGCTTCGTTTTGATCTACAATAAAAAGCTGACCAAAAGATAGATTTTCATTATCAGAAGGGTACAATGAAGTATTAATTTGATAATATATTTGACCGTGAATTTTAAAGCAATATGGTCCAGGTCTTCTGTTATTAAAATTAACTAAATTTGCATTAAAAGATGCGAAAGCAAAAGAATTATTATACCAGCGTATACGTTCAAAAAAATGTCTAGACTCTTCGTGTGTACCATTAAATAGTTCATTCAATATTGTTGGAGGTTCAGGTAAAGGTTCTAAAACTACTTCACCGTGACTGCAACAATCATTGAAAGAATTTTTTTTACGCGACACTCTTTCAGCAGCGAAATGTCTTGCTTCACAATGTTCACACAAAACATCCATAGGACCAATGTAATGTTCTTGGACATCTGTAGAATTATTTCTACGTTGATTCATAGTATTATCACAACATCGGTTTTCATTGTCAGAATTAGAATAGCTCACATTTAAAACTTCAGTATTTTGTGAAGTATTTTGATAGTGAGAACTGGATTGTATTGAATTAAGTTCATCTCTCGTTGTTTCTATTGGTTCTGTAATATTATCCGATTCTTTTGACATTTTCTGCATAGATTCTTTATTTTTTCTCTTTTGACGATATGTTCGTTGTCGATCAGCGTCCTGTTTACGTTTCATTTTCTTAAGTTCTTCTTTTTCATTTGGTCGTTGAGTTTTACGTTTATTTACGTTAATTGTTGAAGATGGTTTTTGACAATTAGATTTGCCCACGTGCAAAGCGTTATTTGTCGCAATGTGCTCAACATAAACTTCAATATTAATTACATTATTTTCACAATGAGAGCTTGTTTGCATTATGTCATCTTCTTCTCTCAAACTTTCTATTGATTCTGAAGGCTCCTTTAATTTTTTTGACATTTGCGATATAAGTTCTTTTTTTTTCTTTTTTGACGATATACTCGTTGTCTAGTAGTATCGCGTTTACGTTTTATTTTCTTAAGTTCTTCTGGGTTTGATAGTTGAGTTTTGCATTCATTCATGTTAATTGTTGAACATTGATTTTGAAAATTAGAATCGCTCTTGTACAAAACATTATTTGTCACATTTTGCTCAACAAATTTGTCATAAAGAACTGGGTTGTGTTGTATCAGTTCCATCTTTCGATAATTCTGATAATTCAGAATTATTTTCGGGTACTTTTGTTGCCTGTTTCGAGAGGTATTCTCTATTTTTCATTTTTTGACGATGAGCTCGTTGCCGCACATCTATTTCTCGTTTTCTTTTCTGAATGTTTTTTAATTTTTGACAATGAGCTCGCTGTCTAGCAGCATACTGCTCACGTTTTATTTTCTTAAGTTCTTCTTCTTCTGTGTTTGATGGTTGAGTTTCGCATTCATTAGCATTAATTGTTGAACATTGATTTTGACAATTAGAATCACTTATGTACAAAACATCATTTGTCACACTGTGCTCAACAAAATTTTCACACTGAAAACTGGATTGTATTGTATCATTTTCATCTTTCGCTAATTCTTATAATTCAGAATTAGTTTCTAGTACTTCTGTCGCCTGTTTCGAGAGGCATTCTCTATTTTTTATTTTTTGACGATGAGCTCGTTGCCGTACAGAATCCGTTTCTCGTTTTATTTTCTTAATGTTTTTTATTCTTTGACGATGAACTCGCTGTCGCATAGCATCCATTTCTTGTTTTCTGATCTTAAGATTTTTTATTTTTTGACGATGTGCTCGTTGTCGCGCAGTATCCATTTCACGCTTTCTTTCTTTACATTCTTCTTCATTCTGTTTTAAACTTTCTATTTTCCGTTTTGGCATTTTTAAGTCACTGAAATTGAAGCTTAATTCGATTGAAAATTATCTTATGTTAATTATTTGAGTCTTTTTATTAAAGGTATGGTCATGTATCTCATGTTTTGGTATCAAATGAAAAATATGGTTTCTGGTATCTGATGAAAGGTATGATTAGTTATCTGATGAAAGGTATGATTAGTTATCTGGTGAAATGTATTATGATTAATTTAAATACTGGATATTAAAATATTCGATATAAAATATCTGATTAAATATACCTTAACCTTGCGAAGTAATTTTTCCAAAAGTAAAATATTTTTTTATTTACTTTTTTATTATTTTAACCTGTAAAGAAAAAAATTACTAACGTATATTTATTCATCTTTTAATATTTTCGAGTATGTAACATTCTTTCAATTTTGTTTTCAATAATATATTTTTCCTTGCATCAATAAAATTTAACTGTATTAAAATTCCAATTGCTTTAAATTTTTGTAATTTATGTATAATTTTTATTTTAAAAATATTGGAACTTGTAGAGTTATTCAATTTTTTGGACAATTTCTAACACGTAAAAAATTTAAAAACCTACTAAAGCTGTTTTTCTATTAATATTTTTTTATTTAACTTTGTAAAAATTCGTTAATTTTTCAATTTCAGTTCTTATTATTATTCATTAATTACAATCATATTTGAAAATAATTAAATAAATTTTTAGTGTTTGCTTAAAAAAATTATTTCAAAACAAAACTAAAGCTATTTTTCTATTAATATTTTTTTATTTAACTTTAACGCGCGTGCGCGAGCTTGAGATAGAACACATGGTGTGCATCTCCTAAGTTTTTGTTAATATAATACATATTTCAAAGTGTTATTGATTGTTCTTCCCTATATACTTAATAGTAAAATTTTTTGTGGCTATTTGAGACAAAACGCTACAATTTTTTCGCCCTATTTAAGTGTCAAACATCATTTTTCATATTATAACCTCAAAACTATAAAAGTGCGGCAAACACACAACATGAGTGATACTTCTGAGAAAATAGATAACAGTAAGTTATCTCCAAATATTATCCTGTGTAGAGCCTGTAAAAAATCCATAGTTGATGGCAAAACATCTCAATGTCCAGGATGCTATGTTTTGTATCATGCTGGTTGTGCGTCTCGATCAAATCAAATGGCCAACGGAAATTTTTCGAGGTGCTGTGGTTCTCGTTCGGCATCTCCTTCATCGCTCTCAGGGACGGAAGATTTACATAAAATCATTGGTGACGCTATTTCAAATCTACATTCTAAACTTTCCAAGGAAAACACCAAGGTTTTAAATGCTGTTAAGACTGTAAATAATAAATTTGATAGTCTTGTGGAAAGAGTGGTGACTAATGAAAAATTAATTGAAAAAGTTTCTAATCGCCTGGACAATGTTGAAGGTACGTTAATCTGATTATTTTTGGAGTCCCTGAAAAAGTGATTAATGATCCAATAAAAAATACTACTGATTCCAATGTTTCTTCCTATACATTGAACTTGTTGAAAAAAATTGTGCATCCTGAGGTGTTACCAAAAATTAAGTTTTCACGAATAGGCAAAATTTCACAGGACTCTCAGAAGATTAGACCGTTGAAAATTGTATGTGAAAATCCACAGGTTGCGGGAAATCTAAGAGACTGCTTTCTGACGAAAATAAAAGACAAGGAATTACTATCGGCTTTGAATATTCAAAACATTTGGGTGGCAATAGACAGAACACGATTGCAGCAGGACCAAATAAAGTCTTTGAAAACGGAGTTGCATGCCTGTCAACAAGCAGGAGAGGAGAACCTCAAGTTAGTATATTGGAGCAATACTCCTCGTATTGTGGCAAAGAATGATTCTTCCACATAATAATTCCAAATCAAAATAACCCCCACTCTCGTTCTCGGCAGACATCTCTTTTTCGCCCGTCAGATGGCTTTACTCACACACTTGAAGTGTATTATCAGAACGTCAGAGGACTGCGAACCAAGTTACATTTGCTGTACAAATCTATCCCCTCTCTGTCAGCTGATCTGTATATTCTCACGGAGACATGGCTCAATGACGATATCAACTCTTGGGAACTTGGATTTGACAACTTTATAATTTATCGACTTGATAGAAATCACCTTACGAGCCCTTTTTCTAGAGGAGGAGGAGTGTTAATAGCAGTTAATAAAAAATTTCGTAGTGTTCATTTAACTACTAACTGTAATTCGGTTGAAGTGATTTTTGTTCGTGTCTTTGTGTATAATATATGGCATATTTTTGTGGCATCTTATATACCACCGAACTCGAATACTGATGTATATAGGGATTTATATCTTGCTTTGAAGGAGGTAACGAATACTTTTCCTTACGATCCAATTCATATCTTAGGCGATTGCAATTTATCATTTATAGAATGGAATACAGGTTCTTCATATTTATCTTGTAGTTTAAAACACGGTTCAAACACAATACAAAATGAAATTTTTGATTTAACATCTGATTATTTAAATTTCTTTAATTTTAATCAAATTAATAAATTCCATAATAACAATGGTTCATTGCTTGATATTATTTTTACTGATTACGAATATAGTGATGTTCAATTGTCGAGTGACAATTTGCTTCCAATTGATAATTATCATCCGCCTTTGTTATACACAATAAATACATTGAAGACTGCGACTGAGATATCTAAGGATTACATTGGTTATAATTTCAAAAAAGCTGATTTTTTATCCATAAGTAAATACTTTTCAGATATTTCATGGGAAAATTTATTTTATTATGAATTAAATGCATTGAAATCTTATAGCTTTAATAATGACTGTGATCAGGGTATGTCAAGAATGATTGACAGTATGATTATGGTTTTTTATACGTATGTAGAGACTGCCTTTCGTTTGTTTGTTCTTGTTGCATCGCGTAATGTTTCAACATATCCTAAGTGGTATACTAGGGAATTAATAGACTTAGTTGTTAGAAAAAAACTTGCTCATGCTAAATATAAGAGAACAAGAGATTTAACTGACTATGAAAATTTTTCTATTCTACGTGCTAAATGTAAAAAATTAACAGAGCAGTGCTATAATCAAAATGTTATTAATATGGAGGAAAATTTAATTCATGATCCAAAATTATTCTGGAATTATATTAATAACAAGAAAAAATCAACTTTGCCTAAAGAATTTTATTATGAACAAAAGAAGGCTACGGATAGTATAGATAAGGCTAATTTATTTGCAGATTTTTTTAAATCTGTACATAATCCTGTTACGGAAAATAATACTTATGA
Source organism: Leptopilina boulardi (assembly GCF_019393585.1). Classification (NCBI taxonomy): domain Eukaryota; kingdom Metazoa; phylum Arthropoda; class Insecta; order Hymenoptera; family Figitidae; genus Leptopilina; species Leptopilina boulardi. The sequence goes on from NW_026137710.1 coordinate 3,325,690, forward strand.
GGTCCTTAATAATGAGGAAGTTGAATTGAATTTCTCCTCCATTACTAGAGACGAAATTGAAGCTAAAATACGAAAATTAGATAATAGAAAGGGACCTGGATACGATGGTATACCAGTCTCCTTCCTGAAGTTATGCAGCTATTCCATAATTGACCCTCTTTTTTATATATTTAATGCCTCCTTGAAAATTGGTTACTTTCCACAGTGCTGGAAATTGGGAGTAATTTCTCCTATTTATAAGTGTGATAACAGGTATGAAGTGAAGTACTACAGACCGGTCACAATTCTCAGTTCAATTCCTAAACTATTTGAAAGTATTATTCACGATAAAATGTATCCGGTATTTAAAAATGTTCTGATGGAGGAGCAGCATGGCTTTCGGAGAGGGCGGTCAACGACTACAAATATGTGCATTTATACCGAATTTTTGGCTAGTGCCTTGGATAGGGGATTGCAAGTAGACGCAATACACTACCGTCCGAAATTGTGCGAACTCTGCTTTTTCAACAACTATAAAACTGTTCAAATCTTCAAAAATATTAAAACTAAAATTTTTTTCTCTTTATTTTATTAAAGTTAATAAAATTCTGAAAGAAATGACACCTTGACAAAGAGAATATGTTAATTTTTCAATTAGATATCTAAGAAAAACCCAATTTTCAATGTTTTTACTATTTTTTTATTTCTCTGGCAAAAATTAATATTTTTAAACGTTCTTAGGCTCATTGAAATCGTATTTTGTTATGCAATTCAAATTATATAAAACAATTCATGTACACATTCAAACCGTGAAAGTTGGCTCATAAAATGTCAAAAAATTGTGATTAATATTTATATGACAAAAAATTATCAGTAAAATGTATAAATCTTAAATTTACTTACATAAATCAGAGAAGTTTAGAATGATATATTTACTTGATTTTTAAACATTATATTTTATTGTAGAATTAAATTTAAATTTTTTGACATTTTATGAGCCAACTTTCACGGTTTGCATACGCTAGGGGAGAATGTGTACATGAATTGTTTTATATAATTTGAATTGCATAACAAAATACGATTTCAATGAGCCTAAGAACGTTTAAAAATATTAATTTTTGCCAGAGAAATAAAAAAAATAGTAAAAACATTGAAAATTGGGTTTTTCTTAGATATCTAATTGAAAAATTAACATATTCTCTTTGTCAAGGTGTCATTTCTTTCAGAATTTTATTAACTTTAATAAAATAAAGAGAAAAAAATTTTAGTTTTAATATTTTTGAAGATTTGAACAGTTTTATAGTTGTTGAAAAAGCAGAGTTCGCACAATTTCGGACGGTAGTGTATATACTGATTTTTCTAAAGCATTTGATAAGGTGGATCAGGGTATACTTTTACGCAAACTATCAGCCTATGGCGTCTCTGGGGTCACTCTTCAGTGGCTCTCTTCATATATATATATGGTAGAAGTCTAGTTGTCAGAATTGGTAACGATTATTCTTAAGAGTTTTTCCCAACATCAGGAGTACCTCAGGGTTCTCATCTAGGACCGTTGTTGTTCTTGATTTTTATCAATGACATTAAACCTTATATTAAGAATTGTTTTTTTCTTTGTTATGCTGACGACCTTAAAATGTATCGAACAATTAGTTCCCTGTCTTGTGCGCTTGACCTTCAAGAAGATCTAGATAGTCTGCATGAATGGTCTACTCTGAATAATTTACCCTTGAATGTTACCAAATGTACTACTATATCCTTTCATAGAAAGACAAAAATTGTAAAATTTTTTTATAATATAAAAGGCGTACTATTGGTTAAAGTGGAAAAACAGCGTGACCTTGAACTGATTCTGGATTCTGCTCTTTCATTCCGAGATCATATTTCTTTTATAGTTAGCAAGTCTTTGAGAATCCTGGGACAAATCACACGTTTTGGTTCAATTTTTCACGATCTTAGAGTCTTAAAAGTATTATATCTTTCGCATGTGCGACGAATCGTTGAAACAGACTCGGTGATCTGGTCTCCCATGTATGAGATTCATAAAACAAGAATTGAAAGAATACAGAATAGATTTCTAAGATTCGCTGCGCGTCAAGTAGGCATTCCCTTTGACAGGTTCAGTCATGACTATACTGAGCTTCGCTTAGTTATAGGCAATCCACGAATTTGTCAGAGGCATAAAATGAATGACCTTAAATTTTTGTATAACATTATTAATGGAAAAGTAGACTGTCCCTCTTTGTTGTCCCAGGTCTCGCTGTCAGCCCCTTACGTAATGCTTCGCAATTGTTCTGCGTTCAGAGTGCCCCATCATCGTACAAACATTGGTGGAAATTCATCTCTAACGCGCGTATTTAGGGAAGCGAATAAAGCGAGCGAGATTGACTTTTTTGATGAAGCAAGTAACAAATTTCTAAAAACACTAGCGGATTACGTAAAAACCACATCTTAAAACTGTTCTTTAGATTGGATTACATCCATGACCTCTTTTTTTATTGTGTAATACTTTTATTATTATTAAAGGGCATGTTATTTTTGTAAGCCCGTTTACATGTATAAATAAATAAATATTCGATAATTTTTCAATTTCTATTCGTATTATTATTCATTAATTAAAATCATATTTAAAAATAAATCAATAAGTTTGTAGTGTTTGCTTAAAAAAGATTATTTCAAAACAAAACTAACCTAATTAAAATTTTTTAATGAACTAATGTATTATTAATTAAAAAAATAAAAAATTAATATTTAAATAATAAATTATTTAAATCTATTGAATAAAATTTAAACAACATTAACTTCAGCAAATTTAATTAAAATTTTAATGAAAATTTTAATGATAATTATGCTGTACTTACAGATCACACTTCATGTTAGATATAATTTTTTGTAACATTCAATAAATATGTAAAACAGGTAAAATTCTGGATATCCAATATCTAAAATATTCTGGATATCCAATATTTTACTTAATGCAAATTATATTATTGTTTTTAAAAATCCACGTGATCGAGCTTAGTTTTAACACTTTGCTCGACAAGTTTATCCTGAAAATCCACGTTTTCTTCAAGAAGCCTATCACGACACAACTGCCAAACCTCATGGTTATCTACTTTTAGATTTAAAACAATCAACGCCTGATAATTGTCCTTTTCGTACTGATATTTTTCCTACAGATGGTTTTCCTCAGGTTTATGTACCAACGAAAAATATAAAAGAGGTACATCAATAGATCAAGTACCAGTTGTGCGATTATAATGGCGTTTAATAGAGTTCTTTGTAAACATATTAGTAAACAAAATGCTGCCGTTTTGCATGCATTATATCATCTCAATTCCAATCAACGCAGAGCAATTTTATCCATTGCGGATAATAAACTAGTCAAGTGTATTTGCGAATATGCTCTTAATTCTAGTGGAAGTTGGAAACAAAAGAAACGTTACATTCTTCAAAACGGTGGAGGACTTCTACCGCTTTTACTTGCACCTATTATTGGTAGTATAATCTCTAACCTCTTCATAAGTAATGATTAGTATAGAAACAACAGTTTAAGGCAAGGATTGCAAGAAAACTCCTTTCACCTCTCATTTGTTTTTTCTTATTGAATTCTAATATGGAACATGCAAATAAAATGGTTTTAATTCCCAGCGAACAAGTTCATAAAATACAAGAACAACAACAACAGTCTAACTTTTTACAATTAAATAATGGAAACAATAAAAATTTTAATAATAATAATGAAATTGGAAATGACACAATACAAACACCTGGAAATATTATAAGTCGCCTTGACAGCGAAATGAGTAAAATATTACATTCGCCAGTTTTAATAGCTGAAAGAGAAAAATGGAAAATGTATCAACAAATTTTACAAAAATATTTATTCTTTGTTAATTTAAAACGCAAACCGTTTAGTTCTAATAAAATATTAAATAATAGCAATGATGAAGAAATTAATACTAAATCTTATTAATTATGCTTTAAGATATAGAAAAACTGTAAACCAATCAGGACGAGGTCAGTTTGCTAGTTTTCTTCGTAATATTGGGATATCACGTGAATTTGTATCAAATTCAGAATATTGGAAAAAGAATATAAATATTACATCATCTTCAAATATAAAAAATAAACCAGTCAATGAGGAAAAATCTTTGATAGATTTAATGACAGATGACGAAAGTAATAGTAGCGAGAGTGAACACAAACATCGAAGTAGAAGTACGAATCGTATAGGCCGATCAAAACAGGATACTCATAATACAAAGAGAGAGGAAAGTGATAATAATACTAAATGGTTGTCTCTATTTTTAAAATAAGCATATAAATAAAATATTATCATGAAATTACTAGAAGAAATATATTTTAATCCAGCACATGAAGCCTCTTTCTCAGGAATTGAAAAACTTGTAAAAGCTACGCGTGGAAAAGTTTCGCGTGAAAAAGTAGTTGATTGGTTACAAGGACGAGATACATAATATAACTTACATATTCCTACACGACGTAAATTTCAACGTGCTTTTTATAATGTTACTAATATCGACGATCTCTGGAAAATTGATCTTGTTGATTTAAAGAATTTAAAAGATTACAATGATGGTTATGTATATCTTTTAGTAGTGATTGATGTATTAAGTAAATATGCATGGGTAGAACCTCTAAAGAATAAAAGTGTCGAAAAAGTAAAGAATGCTTTTAATCGTATTCTAGAAAATAAAAATGATCACAATAGTTACAATAAAAGAGAACCTGTTTGTGTTCAAAGTGACAGAGGAAAAGAGTTCTTAGCTCGTGAATTTCAACAAATGTTAAGGAACGTATGTGGTGGTATTTTACTTATCGCAATACACATCGTTACATTATTGTTTTACAACAAATTATCTCTTCTTTATGGTAGAAAGAAAGCTAAATATAAGGAAGGATATTATGTACGTATCAGTAGAGAGAGAGGAAAGGAAAGGTTATGAAGCTGTGTAAATAAGTTATAAATAAGTTGTTTACGAATTAAAAGATTTATCAAATGAGCTTATAGAGGGATTGTTTTATGAACGAGAATTATCAATTGTAAAAAAAGAAAATCTTCTGACTGATGCTGAATTTATTGTTGAAAAAGTAATTCGTAGAAAAGGTACAGGTAGAAACAAGCAAGTACTTGTCAAGTGAAAAAGTTATCCTAATAAATTTAATTCTTGGATTCCAGAGTCTGATTTAAAAAATTTATAATAGATTCCGATCAATTTTATTTAGTGTTACCAAGTAACAGTAGTATGAAATATTTTCCAAAGAATACTACAACTCACTTTACGACTATGATAATACAGATTCAAAAGAGGTAATTGCAAATTCAATTGATGAAATTGAATTTAATAAAACAAAGCAAGCATCCACCGTTTGGTGGTTAAAACCTGAGAATGTTCCTTTTATATGTCCAGGAATTTACAAAAGAGTTCAAGATTTAATTACAACAATTAATCGAACGCCAATAATTAGTAATAATGTCAGTTCACCTTTTGAGATGAAGAAGACTCGTATGTTAGAGTTCAAAAAGTATGTAACGAAAATTGTGAAATGTCGGGACAACATTTTCTAGCAATTAGCGAGAAAGTCTCCAAAATTTTTGGATTTGCTCCTGAACAATTAATACCTGTAAACAATGGGTATTTCGTTAATCATCCTGACAGTATTGCAAGAGGACTACCTAAGAAAATGTTTGTATATTGTGACATTTGTGAACCTCGAATTACCGGTGACGTTCAATCACCACTCTTGACAATTATATCTATTGAAAGTAATCACCACCAAATTATATACCTCTTCTTCGAACTCAATTTCGAACTATAGAAATTGATATAAGGGACCATGTAGGACATTCAATACCATTTGAGTTTGGTACTCTGACGCCAACACTACATTTTAAAAAAATTGATTAATAGTATTAAAAATGTTTCATTATCATTATACATCACAAGTTGGTGGGGGTGACATATAAAAAATTTATGTTTGTTCACCATATCAAGAGGTTATGGAATTGGGAGTTTTCTCGGTGGTCTTTTTCGACGTGTTTTACCAACATTTGCTAGGGGTGCAAGGACAGTATGTAGAGAGGCTTTGCGTGCAGGTATTAATACATTAAATGATGTTGAAAACAATGTACCTTTCAAAGAAGCGATGAAAATGCGTTTTAATGAAAGTCGAGAGAACTTGAAGAGAAAAGCAACTGTAAAAATTCAGAGTTTAATGAATGGTTCAGGTTATAAGATTGCGAAAAGAAATTTAAGAGCTCAGTTGCATGGTGTACTTCCAACACTAAGTGTCAAACGTAAGAAAAGGAAAACTACAACAAGAAGAAAAAAGAAACCTCTCAAGAGACTTGGAAAAAAGAAAAAATATATAAAGAAAAAAAGAACAAAAAGGAAATCTAATCATAATAAACAAGTAAGAAGAAAGAAAAAGAGTGGAAAAACAAAAAAGCAAAAAAAACCAAACAGAAGAATTAAAAATTTCTTAGATATTTTTGAAAATAAATAATGATATCTATTCTTCATTCTCACTCTTGTGAGTGTTTGAAAACGGAGCTTGACTTGTTTTCTCTGCCTCCTACTCAAGCCTCAATAGAAAGTTCACTATGGATTCACTACAAACCTATTTCGTCACTTGGAGACGATTAACCCATAGAATTTGTCATCCCTGGCCATGGTGAGTAATACATAGATCTTGCTCATACTATGTTAAGCATTCGTGTTAAATTAATAACACCAACAATTACTTCTGAGAATAGAGAGACTATAGCATAGGTCAGTGTTGTAAATAATTTACTACACTCACTTTTCAATCAAATAGATGTGTATTTCAACCAAAAACTTGTTTACCCGCCAAATAATGCCTATGCATATAGAGCTTATCTTGAAACTCTACTTAATTACGGTCCTGCTGCAAAAAGAAGTCATTTAATTACAGCACTATGGTACGCAGATGACTATATAAATATGGAAGATGTAAATCGAGATTCAACAGGATTAAAAGCACGACGAGCTCTTTTACAACCAGATTGGGTTGTAGATTTGATTGGTCATTTACATTGTGATGTGTTTAATCAAAACAAATTTCTTTTGAATGGTGTTGAAATGCGACTCCGACTTGTACGTTCAAAAAATACTTTTACACTTTTATACCCTACAAACCAGTGTGCCTTACATATCTCAGAAGCGACACTTCTTGTACGACGATCAAAACTTAGTCCTGACGTTTTTCTTGCTCATACAAAAGCTCTTTCGCATGGTACAGCAAAATATCCCATTACAAGAGTTGAGGTTAAAACATTCACTTTACATGGGGTTGTTTACGCTGAAACTTTAGATAATGTCATTTTAGGACAACTACCGAAAAGTGTAATAATTGGTTTTGTTGATAGTAAAGCATACAATGGAAAAACAGGTTTAAACCCGTTTAATTTAAAAAATTATGACAATAATTACATATCCTTTTATATTGATGGTATGCAGATTCCTTTTAAACCTTTACAACCTGATTTCAATAAAGCAGGTCATTATATTGATTGTTATCAAACTTTATTTTGTGAAACCGGAATACATTTTTTCAACGATGGAAATAATATAGACTCGACAAGGCAGGTCATTGTTGATTTTGGAGGTTAGATAAGCGCCATATCTTTCAAGTTTGAGATAACCTTTTTTCATTTTTCTTGGAATCTTTTTATTACTCACTCTCAAACCATAAAATATTATCTCAGTTTAAAATCAAAATAAAATAAGAGAAGATTGTGTTAGAAATTCTACTTTCATTTATACATGTATGGATAAGATTGCATTCAGTTTTCTGATAGAAAACTCTGAATTTTTATTAATGCGTGAAAAATGATGGATTATATTATTGATATCCAAGGATTTCGAGGAGTGGATGATGAATTCATTGAAAAAGAAGTAGCTGTTTTAAGCCGAGATGGAAACTTCATTGGACATTAGATAATTGCACCACCGGTACTTATAGACTTGACATCATCTACAAAGCAAACGAACAATTATTTGACTTGTTATTTCCATGGTATCGAGTGATTTGAAGCAGATGTTCCCGTTAAACATATGCACGCTACGCTTCGTAGTATTGCAAGAAACGCTGGACAAATTTTTACACGAGGTCGAGAAAAATCTTCCCTTCTACAAGATGTTATGAATCGTCAAATTGTTAATCTGGAAAATTTATCATGTCCGAGTTTCAATAAAATGGATGCATGCACAGAATATTGTCTACATCATGGTCTACAACAACATAAAAAAATTTCGTGTGCATTGAATAATGCATTCAAAATCAAAAAATGGTTTTCTCAAATAAATCCGGTGAATAGTCAAATTTATTCACCGGTTGAAAATTCACGTACAGTTAACTACGAGGATCTTTATTCCCAGCCAATAGATGAGGTGGATAGAATTGACAGAGTTGTCGAGAAAGAAACATCAACACCCATAACTACCTAGGTAAAATCTAAAGATATTACTCCTGGGGAAAAAGTTGATAAACACATCGATCGAAATGGCACTGGAACATCTTTTTGACAGTTATGGGTTACCGCCTTTTGTTCCTCAACATCTTACTTGTCTACGCAGAAACTTTACCTACTACAGATGGTATCCAACACAATTACAAAGTGTCTCTGCAGAAGTGTGTTGTCAGTTTTGTGTTATGCTTTTGTATTTTATGTGTCATGGTGGTTCCTTGCTCGTTTTCCTGAACTTTTTACTATAGACTTAGTGAAAAACGATTATATTGCTAACCAGTTGTTTAAAAAATGTAAAAAAAAATAAAAAAGATGAAAAAAATTTTTTTAAAAATGGTATGGTAAATTACACAGTTTTCAAGGTGCATTCTATTATCACGGCCGAAACACAGAAATTCACCTTGAAAATTGTGTTCAAACCTGCACAACACGTAGTATTAAATAAAACTCTTAAACGTATATTTTATGTGTATGCTTGTGTGTGTATATTGGCAAATTTATCACATTTCACGTCGTCATTGTGTCTTTTGTTTCGACTTGGAGGCTGACAGTATTATAGTTTATATTAATCCTTTTTTTATATTAGATTTAATTTTACGAGACGTCGTTTGGTCAATTTGTCTCACTTTCTTTCTCTCTCTCTTAACATATATAATGTAACTATATTTACTCACTTAGTTTAAAATTTTTTTTAACCGAACGTTTCTTCTTCGTTTCAAAAATTTATTATTAATACATTTAACTAAACAATTATAACAGGAAAAAGTACACTTGTAACGAATTATTTCGAGTATTATGTAAACATATCTTACCTTAAAAGTATATATCATTGGTGTTAAGTTAGCTGTAATTTTTTTTCCTACAAAATATCAAATAAAAATGAAGTATGTATATTAAATTTTACGTTTTTTATTCTATAACCTTTCCCATATTTTGAAATAATTGTCATAAATTATTTAATTTTCAATTGTTTTTTATCTTTAAATATTATTTTATTATTAAAAATATTTTAGTTATTTGATAATATAAAAGAAAAGTATTATTTTCTGTTTATATTATATATATAGGATTTAAAATCTACATATAGCTTCTCTCTCTCCTATACATAGCATTCTTCTCTCTTGTTTTTCCTCAAAACACCTTTCCCTCTCTTTCTAACCTATAGCAAAAACCTAGCCTTCTCCCACTCGTCTCTCTTTTCACTTTCGTATATATTACCATCTCTCTCTCTCTCTCTCTCCAACACCTGGGTATTTTTCTCTCTCTAACACACGGGAAAATTATAGACCCCCCGCCCATATTCTCTATCTCTCTCCCACTCTCAACAAGTTTCTCTCTCTAACACATGGGAAAATTATGGACCCTCCGCCCATATTCTCTTTCTCTCTCTTTCTCATATACACTTCTGTCTCTAACACATGGGAAAATTATGGACCCTCCGCCCATATTCTCTCTCTCTCATACACATAAACTCTCTCTCTCTCTACAATACTCATAACACCTTACCCCCACCTACACTACACATTCTACTTTCACCAGAATATACGTCATCACCACTCCCCCCTTCCACCAACAAGTCCCACTAGACAAGGGCCCTGCTCCCCTTCTACAACCCCGCTCCACGGACTGTCTGGCGCCACTAGGCCACGCCCATAAAGGCGGGCAATACGCACCCTATACTACTGACGTGCTTCTGGCTATTATTATATTATGTAAGCATTATATTATAAATTATAAGTTTAATTGATTTGAAGTTTTTATTTTATTGGGCTAATATTGACAAGTAGAACAAGTAAGGATAAATAAAATTTTATTTAAGATAACTTATATTCATAATAACAAATTAAATCAATAAAAATATATTTATGTAATTATTGTTATTTTTATGTTACATAGTTTAAATTTAATTAATTAATTTAATATGAATTATTGATTTAAAAGTTAATTTAAACAAACTAATTTAAAAATGAAAAAAATAATCTTATTTTAAACAAAAAAAGTTTTTTTTACCTAATGGTAAAATTTAAAAAAATGAAAATATTGACTTATATATGTTAAATAAATTATGTAACGATTGCGTTAAACAATAATAATAGGTAGGGGTAAATATAAGGTCTCCAACTATAAATAATGTGTTAATTGTATAATTAATGCATTATTTAATTTCTTTTGGTGTAGATTTTACTAACTAATTGAAGGTGGGTCGACCCTAGGGTAGATAGAAAGTGTATATTTTAAGTACGTCACTATTAATTTCGGACTCCTTTGCCATTTTCTTAATTAATTTCTAAAACAAATTAATCAAAAACAATTAAAGTATACTTACTATTTTTTAAATACTTAGCCTACTCTTTAAATATAAATTATCATTTTTTTACTAATAATGAAACAAAAAATAGTCGCCCACTAAATGATCCCCAACTGAAAATCGCGAAAAGTCCATGAAAGTGGTTAATAATTAGTTATCTTTCACTATTTGTCAGTAGTATAAAGTCAAAATTTCATACGACGTAAAGCAATTTGATTTTTCACTGTAAAAGGGTTCGCTAAAAAGCTATTAAAATGCTTCAATTTTTGTTGCACAGAAGTTTCACTATATTTCACAAATTTATATTAAAAGAGTATTATCTCTATATCCATAGTTTTCTCATTTTTAGGGTTTCGTGACCCAGGGCCAAAAGCCTTATAGTTTCGCCTTCTCGTCCGTCCGTCCGTCGTACACTCGTATGGTTCGCATGGTAACAGATATCACAGCAACTGTCCATCCATCCGTCATCCGTTTATCCTTCCGTCCGTCTGTCGTACACTCGTATGGTTTCCATGGTAACAGTTACCATAGTTACCGTTTACATAGCATACATACCGTTTCCATGACAACCATTGCCATAGTAACCGTTACCATGGCAACCGTTTCCATAGAAACCATCACCATAGCAACCGTTACCATAGTAGTGAAGATTACCTTAGCAGGCCCCAAAGCCACGAAACCCTAGATGTAGGCTCTTTGCGCTTGCTTCTTTTCCTAATTTTTTACCCTTTCTTCTCGACCTGCCTTGTCTTTTCTTTACAAATTGTTTACATTTTCCGGTCAAAATGATTACTTTCTAAGCTATATTGGAAAAACTGAAAAATAACGGATTTTAGCTAAAATCACGAAAAAATGGGGTTTTTGATGAAGCTATATCACGGTCAATTTTTGACCTACAGGGTTGGTTTTTTTAATATTCTCAGAATTTTATTAACTTTCTTTTTTCTTTAAACTATTTTTACGCTAAAATGTAATGGAAAGCGGCAATTTGCAAAAATTGACTTTTTGCAACAAATTTACAAAAAAAATGTATGTTCTCGTAGGTGTTCTAAGTACCAAATTTAGGTACTTTATTTTTACACCAAAATGAAGGGTTTAAGAAAAAAAAATTAAAGTCCTAAGTTAAAACATTTAAAAATGCTAACTTGATTGGACTGTACGTAACACTTATTTTTCTAGTTGTCAGTTCATAGTCGAGACTCTTGGTCTTGTCTTGGTCTTGACACTATTGATCTCGTTTTGATTAATCAAGAGAAAATAAATGGTCCGTCATGTCTTGGTCTTGTCACTTTAAGTCTCGTCTTGCCTCCAGAAGTCTCGAGTCTTGCGGCAACACTATTTTTTTTATTCCTTTCAATGCCATAAGGTAAAAAAGTTTACTTTTATGTATTATCGACATATGATGATAATCAAAGTTTAATTCCGCTTGTGGAATTTATTTCGTTTTTTTTCACTCCCATTTAATTTCTTTCCCGTTTGATTTCAAAAGTTGATTAGTAAAATGAAGGGCAAAATTACTTTATTTTGAAAAAATATTTGCAACTATGTATTATTTCTGTTTAAACCACCTTAAATTAACACCAACAACAGTAACTTACTAATAAATTTACGAATTTTTTTTTCAATTTTTATAAGTCCAACCATTATTTTCTATTTCTAACATTGCAATTGTTTTCGAAAAATACCTTAATCTAAAATAGTTCATATTTTGTTCGTTGTATCAGAATTACTTAAGTTTTCGATTAGTATCTACGAAATTGGGATAACTTTATTTATTTGTTGAATATTTTATTTATTTACATTAATTAATTGATGGTCCCCTTCAAATTACTTAACCAATCCTCAGACGGTAGTTCTATAATGATAATCAAAGCCGTTGAAAAACGAAAAAAATAAAAGTTGAAAATTAACTTGTTTACATTCTCATATTAATCTGTTAAAATTGTACACTTTTCCACTCTAAAGTAATCAACATTTAAAATTCTTTAATGCAATTGGCTTGAAAATTGTCACTCGAGGGTGTTCGAGGTAGCTGATTACGAATCCGATGTTAGGTTTTCAAAATTAGTCCTCCTCTTTTAAAAAATGTCTTTATAGTAAATGAATTTTAAAAGCAATAAAAAATGCAAATAATTAAATTAATTATTAGGTTTCTTCCTCATAATTTTATCCCTAAAAAATTGTTTATACAATTGATTTAAGTGAAATTTTTGGTATTTATAAATTAAATTTTATTTTCTTAAAGTACTTTGACTTTAAGGATAACATTCTCATTACGGTACTCACGTTTCACGCTCGTAAATTAGAAAGATACAATAGCAAAAGTAAAGGGTGCATTAAAAATTTTGATTATTTTAGAGTAAAAAAGTACAGTTTTAACAGCATAATATCACAGGTCTACAAGATAATAATTTTTTGCTTCAATTGTCGGAGTGGTTTTCAATTTATTTTTGTGTGCTGAATTCGATTCAGGGTTCAAAAATTGCGTATCTAATCAGGATTTTAAGTAAAGAGGGGGTAAAGTCTTCAAAAACAGTGTCTTCTAGGGTTTTCATTATTTTTTTCTCCTCAATCCGAAGTGCTAGACACATCTATATAGGCATAAATTAAGGATTATATCTTATACTTTACGATCCATATATGCAAGATTAAAAAAAATTTAAAATTTTAATACACTGGCACGCGTGGACTTTGTTTTTTTCACTCCAATTAAAAAATGTTAGAAGGAAAAAGTGTTTCATTTACACACATCTTTAAAAAAAATTAAAAGACATTATTTTTGGAAAAATAAAAATGATTGAAAATTAAAAATTTGAATAAGTTGTTTTTTGACGAAATTGTCTGCCCAACGAACTCAGGCGAAATTTTGGTGCACTTAAAGGGTAAACCAAACTTGAGGTAAACCAAACTTGATTAATTAAAATTTGCTCAAGTTATCGCCGAGCAAACTTTTTTGTCTACAGACATACATACATAAATTTGTTTAAAACTGCTTGAAACGTGGAGATTCACAAGAATTAGAGGATGGTCAAAATCAGGCAAATGTAATACTTTCTCATTATGATGAGAATGTAATAACAAATATTGAATTAAAAAAATTCAAAAATTTTAAATGTTCTGAAAATTATGAGTAAGTCAAATTTGTGTTAATTCAAATTAATTTAAACAGAAATAATAGATAATTGAACAGTTTTTTCCAAAATAAAGTAACTCTCTCCTGCTTTTTACCCATTTTTCACCCTTTTTTTATCATTTTTAAAGGAACATGAGTAACTTTCTTGTTCTGACTCCAATCAAAAAATGATAAAAGAAAAAAGTGTTTCAATTTACTCATATTTTTCAAAAAAAATTATTTTTTAATTTTAAATTTTTGGAAATTTAAAATTAAAAAAAAATTGTGTAACTTTGTTGTCTTCACTCCAATTAAAAAATGTTAGAAAGAAAAAGTATTTCATTTTACTTACATTTTTCAAAAAAAAATTAAAAGACATAAATTAAATATTTTGAAAAGTGTTGAATTTTTAAGAAATTTTCTTAAAGATTGGTATGTTTTCATGAAACTTATTTCTTGTGGCTTCATACTCTACACTCGCCAAGTCACTAATCAATGTAAAGAGGTCGTCCATATACCACGTGGAGAGTTTTGGGGGGAGAGGGAGTTCGACAAAAATCCACGATTGTTCACGTGGGGGAGAGGGGTCAAAATAAATGTCCACATGGACTAAGTTAACATTTAATTTTGTCGAGATGGGTACTGAAAATAATTTAAGTTTAAATAGTGACTTTTGTTTTGCTGCAGTTGATAATCTTTCAGAACCACGGATCAACGATGACAGTCCTGATCAAATATCCAATGAAGATTATTAGATTTATCGTTATTTATCGTTTTAAAATTTTCAGGGATGGCAACCGAAATTTTTTCGGTTTAGGTATTGCGGTTTCTGTTTTTTCTTAAAAGATTACGGTTTTGGTATTCCGGTTTGGGTTTTTAATCTAAAAAATTTCGGTTTTTCGATTGTTTCCCTCTAGTAATAATATAAATAAAAATATTTATGGATTTGAATTATTTAGAACAAAATAAATGTATTAAAATTACACATAATTTATTTATAAATTTATTTTATAAGTATGAATATTCAAACAGGCACACAAAAAAAAGTCAGGTCCCAAAAAACACAACCCCATATTCCTATGTTTTTGGGGTCGCTGAAACCGAATATGACCATGAAAAATTATTTTGCCGACCCATTTTCCCGCAACCACCCCCTTGCACCTACTCAGGGGGGTTGGAGTTTCAAATTAACCCTTTAATGGCCGAGTTTTTTGTCGTTACTTTAGGCTTATAATGTATATTAGATTTAATTACTAAAGTATTCAGTATGAGAAAAAAATTTTTTTTAACATGTCTCACCCCTTAAAACCACCCCCACGGTACATTACTACCCCAAAAAACTGATATTTAACCAAATTGATGAATTAAATATTTTTCAGCTCTTATCTACTTTTTATTTATTTATAAACATTGCCTGGTTGCTTAAAAATTGAAAAGGATCAATAACCCCTTGAAAACACCCTTAAAGTCAAATAATCATTCCTTGACGGTGAAAGTTTTTGTAAATGATTAAAAAAAATCTATAGATTCTAATTGCTTCTAAATTATAAACAATTATTTGAAAGTTACACAGACATAGATAATAATAATAATAATAAACTCACCCCCTACCCTTGAAGCCCACCCCTAATTCATAACTATTCTCAGTTTGGAACAATCAAAAAAATAATTTTCACTGATTTTCGAAAATATGAAAAAAAAAATTTTCTATGATAACTAAGTATTAATACTGAATATAAACAACCCCTGAAAAACAACCCTTAAGTCAAATAACCACCCCTTAATGATAAATGTTTTTGTGAATAAATGAAAAAAATTATATGGATTCTAAGTGCTTCTGAATTGTAAAAAAGTATTTCAATGTTTCACAGATATGGATAATAATAATAAACTCACCCCCTACCCTTGAAATCCACCCCTAATTTATAAGTTATAAGATACTGAATTCAGTTTTCAACAATCAAAAAAATAATTTTCACTGATTATTATCATATTGAGAAATGCATTGAGTACATACTCAATGCACTCCCCTCCACGATGGCGTAGAGGGGAGTGCATTGGGTAAATGAAAGGGGGGGGTACGACAGTAGCAAAGAAGCTCCCATGTGGAACTGCTGTTATAAGGCAATCAGCGCGTCGTTTCGTTTTCTCTGTGTAGCGTTCTCCCACTACCTCACCGATTGAGCCTGGGTCTGTAATTTTCATTTTCATACTAAACTCCTAACAACAGGCACTAAAAGCTACAAAATTAATAGGCAATAATGACACCAGCATTATTTTGCAATTTTAAAAACTGACATCATATTCGTAATTATCGACCCCGAAAACCCCTGAGTAATAAGTTTCAGATGAATCTAATGAAAGTTAATCATTTCGTCCGCCATATTGGATCCGCCATTTTCAATTTTCTAAATCTGATATCGGATTCGTAATCAGCGACTCCGAAAACCCCGCAAGTGACAAGTTTCACATGAATCTAGTGAATTTTTATATTTATCGGTCGCCATATTGGATCCGCCATTTTGAATTCTTAAAGACGGACATCGGATTCGTAATCAGCGACCCCGAAAACCCCCGAGTGATAAGTTTCACGCGAATGTAGTAAATTTTTATAATTATCGGTCGCCATTTTGGTTCCGCCATTTTGAATTTTTGAAAACGGACATCGGATTCGTAATCAGCGACCCCGAAAACCCCCGAGTGATAAGTTTCACGGGAATCTAGTAAATTTTTATAATTATCGGTCGCCATTTTGGATCCGCCATTTTGAATTTTTGAAAACGGACATCGGATTCGTAATCAGCGACCCCGAAAACCCCCAAGTAACAATTTTCAAGCGAATTTATTAATTTTTAAAGGTTTTGGTTTTTAGGGGTAGTTTTAGTTATTTTTCTGCACCCTCGGGTTGAATTTTTAATATTAATTTTTTTTTACAAAGGTTGCAATATTTTTAAACATATGTTACTATGAAAGCCTGAAAAAAAAATTTCTTCTGAAATTTATACCTGTTTTTTCATTTTTCTCATTTTTCGGGTTTTTTGAAGGGGTGTATTTCAAAGAGGGTAGTTTTTTAAAAAAATACATGTATTTACATTTGTTACTCTATCCCTCCCCTTCAAAATGAGATCTTAGTGGAGTTAATCGATTAAGTTTTAAGAAAGTTATGATTTTTTGAAGTAGGTGGGACGTATGTGTCCCACTGGCCATGAAAGGGTTAAAAAAAATCAAGTAGGGTGTCTATTCCAATGTTTTTTGGGTCGCTAAATCCGAAAAACACCACTAAAAACAAATCCTTCCTTCCCTTAACCCCATACAACCCTCTGAGAGGGAGTTAAAATTTTAAATTTCACAAAAAGTCATGTTCGATGTCTAATCCTACGTTTTTTGGGACGCTGAAACCGAAAAACGCCACCAAAAACAAGTCCTTTCCTCCCTTAACCCCCAATAACCCCCTGAGAAGGGGTTGGAATTTCAATTTTTACAAAAAGTCGAGTAGGGTATCTAATCCTATGTTTTTTGGGTCGCTGAAACCAAAAACATCACCAAAAATAAAGTTTTCTAGAAAGTTACCTATGATTACATAAATTCTCACCTACAAAGACTTATGGAAATTTATTTTTCTACACTTAGCGCAGTGAAAAATGAAATTACAGCCCCCTCCCAGGGGTTGTAGGGAGTTAAGGTGGTAAAGAATTTGTTTTTGGTGGCGTGTTTTGGTTTCAGCGCCCCAATAAACGTAGGATTATACACCGAACTTGACTTTTTGTAAAATTTAAAACTTTAACCCCTTCTCAGAGGGTTGTACGGGGTTAAGGGAAGGAAGTATTTGTTTTTAGTGGTGTTTTTCGGATTTAGCGACCCAAAAAACATTGGAATAGACACCTTACTCGATTTTTTTTAATTTGAAACTCCAACCCCCCTGAGTAGGTACTAGGGGGTGGTTGCGAGAAAATGGGTCGTCAAAAAAATTTTTTATGGTCATATTCGGTTTCAGCGACCCCAAAAACATAGGAATATGGGGTTGTGTTTTTTGGGACCTGACTTTTTTTTTGTGTGCCTGTGCTGTCACCAAATTATGTCACATCCCAGGTTAGGTTGTGATAATATAAAAGAGAGAGGTCTCGAGCACGAAGTAATAATGAGGAGCTGGAACTCTATGGGCGATTGCCTGGCAAAAGCGTGCCGGCTTTCTAGGCATAGTACTTAGCAACTAGAATAAACGACAGTGGCGTTCCTTGCGGGTACTTGAAGAAGTTTAATGTTTCCAAGTTTGTTTGTCGTCTGCTTCACTGACAGCACGAAGGCTGACAAAATATAATTTAAACCGAAACATATAAAAGTGTGTTTTAAATATTTATTTTTAAGAAAGTTGTAAAAGTTTTGTATATAATGAGTGTAGAAGAAGGGAAGAAATTCGTAGACGTAAGTATTTAATGTGATTACATTTTGAATTAAAGTAAACAAAGTTGTAATTAATGTTTTCTGCAATGTTTGTTGATAGTTTTTCATTGAAGTTGTTATTGCATTGGTGAAAATTTATTCTTTTAGTGTTCAGTGTTATAAATTTTAATAAAATGAAAAAAGTGAAAATAAGTAAATGATGCCTGCAAATAATTTTTTTTTTCGTTTGTAGGTTATGGTGCAGTGCTGTTTGAAAAAAAGCTGGGGTTATACAAGAGGAAATAAATTTTTTCTTGGTTTTGAGAAGGCTGAGAAAGAAGCATTGATTCGAAAAAGAATTGTGGTATTTCCCACTTTAAAAGTTAAAATTTTTTTGGATGACAAAGAAATGGTATTTTCACAGTTTATAAAATTAACGAGTATAGACGAATTAAATAGACTTTTGAAATGTATAGAAAACATTGAATTATAAATTAATAATTGAAACGAATTGTATATAATAATTACAATGTAGTGGTAAGAACATTAATGTACTAAGAATTTTCGACATTTATATTATTGTATATATGTTGAAAAAATGTGATTTTTACAAAAGAAATAAATTGTATATTATTTTTTAAGAATGTAGTTTATTTTAAATATTTTTAAATAAATATTCAATGTACTTTAAACATTTACGAAGATACAGTAATTTTAAATTATAATTTAAAATTTCAATTTAACATTTTTTTAAAAATAAACATTTAAGATAAGTTAAACATGTATATAAATCGAAATTTACTTTATAGTTAAGTCTTATTTTTTGAAATTTACATTTGAAATTCACATTTCAAGAAACTATAGCATTAAAAAACAAAAATAATAAAATTCAGAAACTCTGCAAGACCGGCAAACACCAAAAACAAACAAAATGGCGATAAACACATTTCACTATTGATCACGTGATCATCCGTGATTCCACAATTACCCGCAAGGATCGCCACTATCGCTTATTCTAGCTTCTAAGTACTTTACCAAGGGAATCGGCACGCATTTTGCCCACGAGTTCCAGCTCCTTATTATTACTTCGTGGTCTCGAGTTTGCTCTGACTACTTATGTAGTCACCTTCAGGTAGGAAATTGGCGGTAGAATTTGAATAAACAGAATAAATTAATATCACTATATTTTATTAATTCCAAACCAAAAGTCTAATCATAAGTGAAACTTTGATAGAAAACAATTATTAACAATATAAAATGTTCCTTTCGTTTTCAAGAAAATAGGAAAGAAAAAGGTTCTACTCATAAGCAAGTTAAAAGTAATTCTCCAATAAGTTTTGGAAACTCCCTTATGACCACCCCATGTAGATTCATGATATTCTCTAATGATTTTCTCTCTATCTTCTTTACGCGGAAATTTTATTTCGCCCGAACATATGGATAATTTTAAACCTGAACCCGAAAAGTGTTGACGTATTATTTGCTCAACGGAGATCCAGGAAATTTCATTCAAGTTGTTTCCATATTTTGAAATTTTTGCAACATTTACCTTGAGGCTTAACATAGCTTGTTTTAGACGAGAAAAGGCACTCGAAATTACATTCAAATATGATTTGTCATCCGAACGTTCCTTTATTGCTAAATTAAAAACATATCGATTTTGTGAAGATAATACCGTGACGTGGCACAATGGAAGATTTTGTTCTTTTAATAAATTTGCATTTAATATTTTGCTGTCAATTAGTTCTTTATTTGCAAGAGAATCTAAAACATAATCGCAAGAATGGAAATTAATTATGTGACCTTTACCCATAGTTATCCTGTCTTTGCTGTAACTAATACAAGGATTAGTAATTATAACAACCAATTCGTCTATTGATTTAGTTCTTGTCTCGTGTATGTCTGTCTGTACCTCTACCACCTTCGACGTCTCACAGTACAAAGAAACGGGGTTTCTTTTAAATTATGAAGCCAGATAAGTGGACGATGGTCAGTCACGAGAATAAATTTTGTACCGAAATAATAAGGGCGAAAGTGGCATACAGCCCAAACGATGGCAAGGAGTTCTTTCTCGGTCGTACTGTAGTTTATTTCAGCGGGGATTAAAAAGCGCGAAGCAAAAGCTATAGGTTCTGAGCAAATTTTATCTTTAAGAATATCAAAAGCGTCTTGTTGTAACGATGTCCACTCAAACTTCTTTCCCTTTTTTAAAAGTTCATTTAGAGGTTTAGCAATCCTCGCAAAATTCGGGATTTTGTTCCTACATTTCTCTAATTCATGATCATGTCTCTGTTTTAAATAGCAATTTTCAACAATGTGATTAGTATACTTGCAATAAGTGCACAATTGATTATTATTATTATTATTATTAGTTTTTATCTGTTTATGACAATCGCGTTTAATATGCCCAATCTCTCTACAATTATGACATTGAATGCTTTTCTTTTGTCCTTCGTTCGATTCGTTAGATCTAATAGCGACAACTCTTTTCTTATTATCAATTAATATTTTTTCATCCTAATGAACTCTACCCCAACTTTTATTTTCGAGATCTGCCTCCGTCGCCCACTCGATAGCCAAGTCCAGATTAGGAGGGAATTTATTCTGCATGAAATTCAAAGTTCCGCGATCTAAACCGCGAACAAAATTTGTTACTGCATTTTCGTTATATTCCTCACATCTTTCTACCCCTTTTTACCCAGGATTCTTTTCCATGACCTTCATGATGATTTTATGTAACAAATCAGTCGCTCGGGTTCCATAATCAGGAATCAATTCATCAGGTTTTCTACGGATATTAGCTAATTCTTAAACGAGTTGACTTATGTCTGCTCGTGACTTATATACACCTTGTAAAATATTGTAGAGTTCGTCTAAAGAAATTCCGACCCTACCCGGGATATACTTCCGAGCTGGCGCTGTAATTTTATTTCGAATAAAAATGATTAAGTACGGAATTTTGTGAGGTTCCAAAAGAGCAGCGGCTGCTTTACAGTTATCGATAAATAAAGCTACAGACATGTTAGTTCCACCGAATTCAGGGATTAAATCTTTCGCTATTTTTAATTGACCATCTCCCAAATTTTTTAATGAATTAGAATTGGACGTTAAAGAAGAGGTTGACATAGATAAATTATCTGTTCGAGCTATAAGGGAAGTATCATGCACATTGTTCAAAGAATGTGGAATCGTTCTAGACGTACTACTACTATTATCACTGTCATTATCGATTTCGCGGAAAACACGATCAGTGACTGCGAGTAATGCGGCTGTTTTTTGGAACACCCCTACCACGTCTTGTTTTCGGTATTTTAAATATTGAATCGATATAATCACAAAATCAATCATTTATTCTAGTCGACTATGAAGGCAGAGAGAGAGATGTTAGATTGTAAACTTATCCTAGAACTTACTACTTATTGAAGTGTACAAAAACGATGAACATTGAGTGAATTTTTGACACTACACATTCACAACAACACAATTCCTTTTGCTTTAAATCTTATAATCCACTAAACACAAATACCACAGTATATCCTTAAAAAGATGAGGTTACTTCCTTCCTTCCTAGATCAGTCGATGGATCCTGGTCCGACGGTGGATCGCACTTCACGTACGATCGTCCCTCGTAGGATCGCTAGGGAAGCGACCTCCAACGCTGGATCGCACTTCACGTACGATCGTCGGTCCTTGATTTTGAATTTTGATTGTTGGATTTTATAATTATCAAAATGACAGCTATAGTATTATATAGCTTTAGTTAAGAGAGTTCCACTTGTATACACTGTTTTGGTTGTTTGTATTGGATTGATGCAAATAAAGTAGATTTTCCGTCCAAACAGAAATAATCAGGGTGTCCAGCGAGAAGTACACGAAAACAATTAGTCGCGAAAATTTTAGGTGGCTAAACGAAGACTCTCGGATATGACAAAATATTTTACGGAGTTTTAGAAATACTCTACGATTTTAACGAAAATTCTAGAAAAAAGTCGATTACTTTTTAAAAAACACAGTAGCGGAAAAAAGTCGCGGAGTTATTGTAACACTTTGATGCAAAGTTTAGGCAACGAGTCGAGGAAAATTGTGCGCAAACTCTCACGCGATAAACGAGGCGTGACGACATTTTAGCCGGTTCTTCTTTTCATATGTGTATATTTGTGATTCTTGGGTCTTAAATTAAATTTTTTAAATTTATCTTGACAAATGTGCAGTGTTGTACAGAATTTATTGTTTAAATATTATTAATTAAATTAAATTTTTATGATGTTTATAATAATTGGTGAGATAATACGAACTTAAGACTTGAAAATAAACTTTCTACGCTTACATAGCTGGAACTAATAGTACTTGTTCAGCTAGAGCTCGCAATTGAGGAAAATCATTTTCCATGGACTTCCAGAATTCAAAGATTTAAATTTTTTTAGAAATTCTTTTTTGTGAATAATATTAAGAAATCAAAATATTTTTGATTAAATTTTCTTCAATTTGTTTTGATGATTGTATAAAGTTTCATTTCTACTCATTTGTTTTAAGTTTAAAAACCGAAAAGAACTGAAAAAGCAATCTTTAGGTACCGAAAAAACGGTTTTTAAATTTTTATATTAAGGGTTTCGGTTTCTTAAAAATTTATGTTTTTTCGCTTATCAGTTTCGGTTGCCATCTCTGAAAATTTGATACCAAAAAGATTACGTATTTTTTAAGATGTTTCTGACAAAGATATCTTGATATCTTGATTGATTAAATATTTATTTATTTGTCATTTTCAGATAAGAATCCGACTGAATAGTTATAATTTTTCATAACATAGCAAAATTATTATTTTTGACCAAAAGAAGTCCACGTGCACATTTAGGATGGGTGGGGGGGTTCTCCAAAAGTCCACGTTTGTTCACGTGGGGGGAGGGAGGGTCAAAAAGTGATTGAAAATTGTCCATGTGGTATATGGAAGACCACATTAAAACTGTGGCCATTCCCCGTAAAAAAAAATTGGAAAATAGTGGTTTTCGTACAGGACCAGCGTTTCTTGAATTTGGAAATTTTATTGGTCTAATTCGTACAACTTTTTAAATGTAAAAATTATGAAAATTAAGCTGTACAGGGCAATAAAAAGCAATGAAATGTGATAATGCTTACCATGAACGGTGAAAAATATTATTTGTCAAGTGATTTTTTAAATATTAAATAAAATAAAAAAGTGTTGAAAATGTGACGTGATTGCAATTCGAGAAATGATGAAGTACAATTCGCTGACAGAAAATTTTCTCTTAGTTATTGGTAACAAAAACTGCTTACTTACCGACAGCGGCTATTTTGTATATAAAATAATAGCATAAATTAATGAAATGAAATTAAAAGATAATCAACAAAATTTTTTTAATTTAAACATGTTTGGAAATGAATAATTGATTTCTTTTTATTTATTGTTTTTAAGTATTAAAAATATTTAAATATTTCAAAATAAGTTTATAAATATTCAAATAGAATAAAAATTAAATATAAGGTAAAGTTAAAAAACTATTAAATAAATTGAAAAACATTTAAATTCTTTATTAATTCTTATTAAAAATATATTATTTATAAAAAAATTAAATATTAAAATAATAAAAAACATAATATAATATTGTTGAATATTGTTATAACATTATGTAAAATTAATTAAAATTAATAATTCTATTATATCAAAGATATTAGGAATTTAAATTTTTTTTTAAAATTTCAGTGTAGTAGATAAAATAAAAAAATATATGCGGGGTAAAATTCCTGTAGCGAACTAAGTGAAAAAAAGTTGATCAGATCAAGCTGTAACTTGCACATAGTTTAGACCTAGAAGTGAGTAATTTAACCACGAAGTATTGTTAGGTTTTTTCAAAAACTGTCGGAGAGGTAGGAAGTTGAATTTTTTTGAAAAATTTAAACAGTGAATTTTTGACGACTTGTAACTTTTAAACAGAAAGAAGAAAAAAAATAGTTCTATATCTTTTCAAAAGGTTTTTTCCTGCTTTTTCGAATGGTGCAAAAAAAATTTCAAAAAATTTAAATTTTGACCCTTTTTTTAAAATTAAAACTTTTTTCTATTTTTTTTTAAGTTCGGTCCTTTTTATTTTTTTTATTTATTTTTTTTGAAAGCTAAAAATGTGTATTTTTACCACAAAAAATATTGAGATGTCCTTAATTGTTATTTTTCAGATATTAATTAATTAATTTATGTTAATAAAAAATGATGATTACAAATCTAAGGTCCGTTTCTAAAAATTCAAAATGGCGGATCCAATATGGCGGACTATTTTAAAAGTCCATCCAATTTACTTGAAAATCGTTACTTAGGGGTTTTTGAGACCGCTGATTACGAATCTAAGGTCCGTTTTTAAACATTCAAAATGTCGAATCCAATATATCTAATAAAGGCTAGATGTAATGCCGAATCCAGCTTGCGAAATCAAGATGTAATAATCCAACCAACAAAGGTAAGATGGAATAATTCAATTAACGAAGACAAGATGTAATCTACAACCCGTTCAACAAAGATAAGGGATAATAATCCAACGAACAAAGGCAAGATGTAATCGATAATATAATAATAATAATTTAGGCTTTTAAAACTTCTATTAAGTTTACTTAATCACATTTGCAAACATGCAATGCAAATAAGATGTAGAATGGAATAGAAATAAATGAAATGATGATCTACTGATCGTCTTTTGTTTTTAGGTTTTCGAATGTAAGCTGAAATCATATAATAATTTCAGACTTTTAAAAATAAAAATATTTTTCTTATATCACATTCTCAAGCTCACATTCAGGTAATATTCTTTTAAATAATGTTTTAAAGCTATGAATGTTTCTAGATTGCTTTTTGTTTTCTATGTTAGATCAAAAAGAATACTAATAAAAAATGTTTAGTCCTTTTCAATGTCAGTTCACAATCAGATTTGTGTTCACCGACCTCGAAAATCCTTAATTAACAATTTTGAAGCCAATTAAAATCGATTTAAAAGATAGTCGTCCGTCATTTTGAATTTTTTAAAACTGATACCAGATTCGTAATCAGCGACACTAAAATCCCCTGAGTAACGATTTTCAAGTAAACTCGATGGATTTTTAAAATTGTCGTCCGCCATATTGGATTCGCCTTTTTGAATTTTTAAAAACGAACCTTAGATTCGTAATAAGCGATCCTAAAAACCATTGAGTAACGATTCTCAAAAAAATTGGATAAAATTTTCCTCCCCAATATTGGATCCGCCATTTAAATTTTTTAAAAACGGACCTTAGATTCGTAATCAGCAGACGACAATCTGAAAGGAACCATTTCGTCTGATTTATTTGAACATTATTTTTCGATAATATTACATGTTTTTTTTGACATGGCCCCCTTTGACTTTCTGTATTTCGAAAGGGGGCATATACTTATCTTGTACTTTTGCAGGGATTATTGCGTCATCATCTGTTACCATTTGGCATAAACGAAGTTTCAAAATTCGAGGTACAAAAAAGGGGCATTTTTCGCATGGTGCTTGGAGAGGCTCTTTGATTATAATGGTGAAAACCATAAAAAACACCATAAAATAATGTTTTTTTGCGATTAAGGGGGAAAACTCGTGTTAATGCACGTTTTTCAAGATTTTCTTTCAAAAAAGTAGTAAAGTTTATTGAATTAAAATAAAGTATACCTTAAAGTGTACAATATAAGCTATGTATAATAATTTTGTAAATTAAAAATATTGTAAAATGGCGGTGTTACAGGCGTTTAAAGTTAGATCATTGGTTTTGAGCCATGTAAGCCTTCTGGCCTCAAATCTCAACCAAAATCAAAAAATAAAATTTTATAGTTAATAGACACAAATACGCTTTGCATGACGAAGAGGAAATTGAAAAAATATTTTTTTGAAAACTTGGGACTATTTTGAAAAAAATATCATTTTTTTAAACAATCTACAAAAAAATTGTTTAAAATTTAAAAAAAAACATCTCGGCATTCAATAGCCACTAAATTAAGTTAAAGAAGATTTCCGGTAAGTTTCAAGAAAATCGGTTAAAAATTGTCTGAGCTGCATTGCACGGCGCGCGAAATAGTACGTTTTGAGAAAAACGCGTTTAATGTTTTCGATACAAAAAAGTAGTGTTTTATTAAATTTAAATTTATCAAACATTAGAAAACCCTGGAAATTTCTTTAAAATATCATTTTGTCACCCACTTTTGGGTGAAGGAATACACTACCGTCCGAAATTGTGCGAACTCTGCTTTTTCAACAACTATAAAACTGTTCAAATCTTCAAAAATATTAAAACTAAAATTTTTTCCTCTTTATTTTATTAAAGCTAATAAAAGTCTGAAAGAAATGACACCTTGACAAAGAGAATATGTTAATTTTTCAATTAGATATCTAAGAAAAACCCAATTTTCAATGTTTTTACTATTTTTTTTATTTCTCTGGCAAAAATTAATATCTTTAAACGTTCTTAGGCTCATTGAAATCGTATTTTGTTATGCAATTCAAATTATATAAAACAATTCATGTACACATTCTTCCCTAGCGTATGCAAACCGTGAAAGTTGGCTCATAAAATGTCAAAAAATTGTGATTAATATTTATATGACAAAAAATGATCAGTAAAATGTATAAATCTTAAATTTATTTACATAAATCAGAGAAGTTTAGAATGATATATTTACTTGATTTTAAAACATTATATTTTATTGTATAATTAAATTTAAATTTTTTGACATTTTATGAGCCAACTTTCACGGTTTGCATACGCTAGGGAAGAATGTGTACATGAATTGTTTTATATAATTTGAATTGCATAACAAAATACGATTTCAATGCGCCTAAGAACGTTTAAAAATATTAATTTTTGCCAGAGAAATAAAAAAAATAGTAAAAACATTGAAAATTGGGTTTTTCTTAGATATCTAATTGAAAAATTAACATATTCTCTTTGTCAAGGTGTCATTTCTTTTAGAATTTTATTAGCTTTAATAAAATAAAGAGGAAAAAATTTTAGTTTTAATATTTTTGAAGATTTGAACAATTTTATAGTTGTTGAAAAAGCAGAGTTCGCACAATTTCGGACGGTAGTGTAATAACTTTGTTGTTGCACATAATGTTAATTAAGATATATTATAATTTTCACTAATATATTTTTACAATATATTAGGTAAAATATCAAATATAATATTAAGAAATATTATGATTAAAGTCTATTTTAATTTAGTTTAAAACTTAGCTATTTGTACCGGAGTTCGGTAGAAAGTTGAAGGCAAGGCATAAGGCAAAATGAAAATCTCTGTCTCGTAATAATTTACTTACCGTCCTATCTCGCTTCTTCCCCTTCACGGTACTGCACTCGCATGAGGCTTCTCTCCACGCTACATAAATACAGCGAGTTTCTGTGACTTGCTCTCTGTTACTCCGCCAGCTCTCAAAGAAGCAACACGTCACTCGTGACGTTCCCACCAACCACGCCGCTTTTCCAAGCCATTTTCTCTCCACCGCCTGCCAACCGTCAACTGCCTGCCGCTTTCGACAGAGAAAATTGTTGAATAAAAACCATTTTATTCTTTGGAAACCGTGGTATCAAATATTGCCTTGAAGAAGTTATGTATTCGAAAATAACTATTGCACGAAAACCATATTTACTTGTTCTCATACCCGTGTGGAAATGGCCAGTTTTTCTAGATTAATAAAAAAATATATAAATACGAGTTTTTAATAATTTTTTTTACAATACCGTTGTTAACTGTTAATAAACATCATTATTTAACGGTTATTACAATTTTTTTCATGGCGTTTACCAGAAATTCTAGTGAAGCCCTTATAAGGGCATTTACTTGTGTTACTTGTAAACGCCTTTACAAATTGTGTGGCTTTTAACAGAATTTCTGGTGAGCGCCTTTAATAAGGCTTTCACCAGAAATACTTGCCAACACCAAAATAGAATTTCTAAATTATCTACAATTATTCTAAATTATAAAAATTATCTACAATTATTCTAAATTCTAAATTATAAAAATTATCTAAATATAATTTTTCACCAAAGATCTTAATAGGATATTCACCAAAAACAGTAGTTAACGCCGTATAGAATTTCTCGTCAGAGCCCTTAAGGGGTCTACCCACTTTAGACGCGCTAAAATGAAGGCTGTTTTCAAGAATTTTTCTAATTGGTTTATATTATAAATATTGACATATAAGTTGTTAGACTAAAGAAATACACTTCCGAAATACATGAAAAAATTTTTGTTATTTGTTTTTTTTTTAATTTTATATGCATGCAAATGGTAGTTGAAAAAAAATCCCCCAAAAACGATGGGTCCACGCTGTTGATGAAATCTCTGACATGGATTGTCCGAAACCAAAAAATCAAAAAGTTTTGGATTCAGTGTGGTAATAGCTATAGCGCATATCAAGGGATTTTTTATTTTTGCAAAATTGACAAAATGGCGGACATTTTTCGAAAAAACTAACACACGGTTTTCTTTAATTTTTCGAAAAATGTCCGCCATTTTGTCAATTTTGCAAATATAAAAAATCCCTTGATATGCGCTATAGCTATTACCACACTGAATCCAAAACTTTTTGATTTTTTGGTTTCGGACAATCCATGTCAGAGATTTTATCAACAGCGTGGACCCATCGTTTTTGGGGGATTTTTTTTCAACTACCATTTGCATGCATATAAAATTTAAAAAAAACAAATAACAAAAATTTTTTCATGTATTTCGGAAGTGTATTTCTTTAGTCTAACAACTTATATGTCAATATTTATAATATAAACCAATTAGAAAAATTCTTAAAAACAGCCTTCATTTTAGCGCGTCTAAAGTGGGTAGAACCCTTAATAGGGCTTTCAATAGAAATACTTATTAATACCATATACATATTTACTGTTTTCGGTAAATTTCGTATACTGGCGTTAGTATCGGTCACTTAATCCCTCAAAACCCAACCTTTCCCTTATGATGGTCACATTTAGTATTGTGACATTATGTCGACAAGATCGGTAGATTTTCAACGTTAGTTATTGTGCCATGCAAAGTAATTATTAATATGAATTGTAATAAAAGAAAAAGAGACATTTATGTTGCGAAGGTATTATGAAAAGGCTCCTTGAGGAATGGATTAAAAGCGGTAAAAATAAATTCAGTCGATTAAAAAGATTAGAACTATCTAGAAGGATGACAATGTTAAAACTACAAATCCCCTGTGAATTTCATCGAAAAACTAGGTCTACAAATTGTTTTGCAAAGTGGAAGGCCACCGAATTTCGTTTTTTTTATTATATGGTGGTGTTATAGTTTTAAAATCTCTTCTTAGTAAAACATTGTACAAACACTTTCTACTGTTTCACGCATCATGTAGAATATTGTGTTCAAACAATATTTGTCAAAAATATTTTAATGATGCTAAGCAGTACTTAAAAGTTTTCTTTATTGCTCTGGGTAGATATTATAGAATTAAAAGTCAAGTTTTAAATTCTTACCATTTAATAAATCTAGCCCTCACAACACAAGGATATTCAGGATATCCCTGGGACGTCCTGGGGATATCCATTTGCTTTTGGCGATTCGGATATCCCTAAGATATCCTCTGGATATCCATGGACATCTCTAAGATATCCCAGGGATATCCAAACCGCCGAAAACAAATCGATATCCCCAGGACGTCCCAAGGATATCCTGAATATCCTTTTGTTGTGAGGGAGCAGATGATGTACAAACTATGAAATGTAGTCTCAGTGAAGTTACTGCTTTCCCCTTTGAAAGTTATTTAGGTAAATTAAAAAAATATATTCGAACAGCCAGCAAACCATTATCTCAATTGTGCAGACAACTTCATGAAGAAATAATAATGGTTAAACAATGTACTATAACAAATCAAGCTCCGAATAATTTTATATTTATAAATAATAATATTGTTGAAATAAACAACATTATGAGAAGTAACGACACACGTATAATAGTAAAAGGAAACAATTTTCATAAAAGAAAACCACTCTTCAATTATCCGTTTAATTCAAAATTGTTAAAAATGTGGAAATTAGAAACCGAAGAATGTGAAAAAGTAACTTATTATTTGGAAAGTATGGATTGTAAATTAGTTAAGCTAAGTATAAGCTTTAAAGAAGGAGAAGAACTCAATGATTATGTGATACCCCTATTGTATCAATGAAAATAAACAGGTATTTTTCGCTTAAATGAAAATATTTATTTTGATAATTAAATTACAAATTTTAAAAAATAACTTAATAACATTTTTATATTTAAATTTACATTTATTGTAAATTTACACTACCAGAATTCTAAAATTACTATATAATAATGTTTGGATATAATAATGAGCTCTGTTGTTTATAGAAAGAAACGGCTTAAATGTATCTGTATAATGGAAGCCACTGGACGAAATACAAATCAAATTAATTGTTCAAATGTTGGACTTCCATTCTTCGTAATTTTCTTCCTCCTTCCCAATCTTTTGCATTGGTCTGGGGTGCTATTCTCGAAATGAGTTCCGTGCACGAATCGAAGACTTTCGAATAACTTTGTCGAAAACTGTATTCTCGAACTGGGGTGCTATTCTCGAAATGAGTTCCGTGCACGAATCGAAGACTTTCGAATAACTTTGTCGAAAACTGTATTCTCAAACTGTTCACTAGGCGTTCGTAGACGAAACGATTCGAGTGAAATACAACGAGTGGTCTTAACCACTCGAAGCAACAGTTTCGTGTTCGAATTTTGGTACTGCTCATGCGCTGTAGTATTATTTAATAATATTATGTACACATATTAAAAGGGATTCAAAGTTTCGAATTGTTATAAGTGTAAGAAGTGTAAATAATTATAAGTTAAATTTCATTTAATTTCTAAATATAAGGTAAGTTTGACGTGGACGTTAATATTTGATCCGATAGTAGATAAAAAAAATTTAAACCTACATAACCACAAAAAACTTAAATAAAGATAAAAGGAATTTGAACTAATAATTAAAAACTAATAAAATTAAAAATTGGAAATAAATTTTTCATTAATTATTTTTATCAAAAACTGAAATGATATTTATATTGATTAATTTTTCTTTCGTTTATGCGTACTATATGTAAAATCAATTATAGAGTTTCATTAATAATAATAATAATAATAATAATAATAATAATAATAAAACATCATGTCGAAGTAATTTCATTGGTTCAAAAAAATTACACTGGAAAGTCACTAAAAATGAACGACGGCAACACTGTACAACCTATTCGTCTACGAACGATCGTCGAACGAATATTGTTCGTATGCGAGCAAATTCGATGGGTAAGTTTCGTGTACGAAGCAACAACCGTATTCTAGAGCACCATTCGAAACTTCGTTCGACGATCGTTCGTAGACGAATAGGTTATACAGTGTTGCCGTCGTTCATTTTTAGTGACTTTCCAGTGTAATTTTTTTGAACCAATGAAATTACTTCGACATGATGTTTTATTATTATTATTATTATTATTATTATGAATGAAACTCTATAATTGATTTTACATATAGTACGCATAAACGAAAGAAAAATTAATCAATATAAATATCATTTCAGTTTTTGATAAAAATAATTAATGAAAAATTTATTTTTAATTTTTAATTTTATTAGTTTTTAATTATTAGTTCAAATTCCTTTTATCTTTATTTAAGTTTTTTGTGGTTATGTAGGTTTAAATTTTTTTTTATCTACTATCGGATCAAATATTAACGTCCACGTCAAACTTACCTTATATTTAGAAATTAAATGAAATTTAACTTATAATTATTTACACTTCTTACACTTATAACAATTCGAAACTTTGAATCCCTTTTAATATGTGTACATAATATTATTAAATAATACTACTGCGCATGAGCAGTACCAAAATTCAAACACGAAACTGTTGCTTCGAGTGGTTAAGACCACTGCACTCGTTGTATTTCACTCGAATCGTTTCGTCTACGAACGCCTAGTGAACAGTTTGAGAATACAGTTTTCGACAAAGTTATTCGAAAGTCTTCGATTCGTGCACGGAACTCATTTCGAGAATAGCACCCCTGTTCCAATACAATCACTTACGGCTTTTTCAGGCACACTCTTCTTTGTATTGCGGTCAAAGTGAGATAATATTAGAGCATCTGTTGATAAATCATATATACTGATTAATAAATATTTATATGTTATAATATTATATATATTTAGAATAAAATATAGAAAATATTAAAATTACAATGTAGTCAATTTTCATTAAATTTACCTGTTATACATCCATGAAATGTATATTGTTTTAAAATCTTTTTATCTCCAGACTTTCTAGAATTTGTAAATTGAAATGCCAACTGCTTTGACATATATTTTTTCAGTAAACTTAGAACAGATTTTAACAAAACATAATTCGCATTATTCAGATAATCAAGTGAAGAAACCTAGACAAAAAATTTAGTAATGTTTTTGTTTAATCATAAAATCGAATTCATTAGCTTACCATATATATATAAATATATTAAATATATAACAAATGCAATTGTAATAATAAAATATTGAAAGTTATACTTACAAAATCAGTTTTAAACTGCTGATCTGTAGACAGTCTTTCATCAAAAGTGTTAAATTCCTCTAGTTCCTGAAATGGTAGGTTCAAATATTTTCAATTGCGAAACCTCGACTGGATTGTACTCCAATTTTTTCTAGTACTGTTTCCAACATATGTTCTATACGTCTACATCTGTTCGACATTTCTGATAATTCCAAATTATTTTCTATCAATTGTTATGTCAACACTTGATTTTCTGAAAAGCAAAAATGAGATATTAAATGAAAAATAAGAACATTTAGAATAATTTCAAGTTTATATTAATACATTACCAGATAAAACTTTATTTAAATTTTCTAAAATTTCATTCTTTTGAAGATCTCTCTTCTTAAGGTATTAGTCGCGTAAAATCATTTTCGTCAGATATTTTTTAAATTTTGCATGACTGTTTCTGACATAATTATCTACAAAATAAGACCATTCCCATCGATTTTGACCGTTCCTAAGCTTTAAAATATCATTTCAAAGTTGATACTTTTTACATTGACGGAGCACCTAATGCATGTAAGGAATTTGCTTTATAATTATTTAAATAAAAACCAGTCGTCAGATTTTAAAATAAAACTACCACATAATATATTCTCATGAAACGAATGCATACAAAAAAACTGAAATTTTTTGACCGTACCAAACTATAAATATATTAGGAAAAAGTTAACAAAATTTTAAATTATATGAAGTTCCACTGCTGGAAAGCAGTACACTTGGCAACGCTGTAGCGCGCGAATGCATACAAAATTCAAAATCATGCAAAGTACACAGTTAGAAAGTAGGAATATCTCATAGAGTAGAATAAAAAAATAATATATTTAAAATTTCACAACATAGATTAGTATTAAATAATTCTCAATTTTTTAAATTAAATCATATATTTTAAGAAAAATAAGAATGAGAAACGTTAAATTGGTTGGTTATATTTCAACAGTTAAGAAATAAAAACATTTTTTGATGAAATATTTATTTTTTACTTTATAAACCAATTTATAATACATTATTGATGTAAATATTAATTATAAATAATTAAAAATTAGTTTTCAAAGAAGCATACTTGAATTTTTTTTAATAATATTCACATCTTTAATTATTAATTATTCTTAGTAAGTCTCATACTTTTAAAAAGTTTAAGCATTTATATACATAATTATTAATCATAAATAATTCAAAAATAGCTTTTAAAGAAGCTAAACACTTTTTGTGACTCCAACATTCAGTAGCACTGGTACATTCAGATTGCGACGTTGCCGCGATCAAAACTTTAGTTCTACACGTGCGAGAACGCGGCGCTCTGAGTGAAACTTACCTGTACCCTTCAAAAAGTTTGACTCAGAACTATACCTCTTGCTAAGCACAGACTGAGTCAGACTCAAGACAAACTTTTGGTTAGAGCCGGCGCGCGACTAATACCTTAAATTATTGACGTTTATCATATTTCTTACTATCCTCTTCTTTCGTGCAATTATTTTTTTTGATATAATTTATTGTTTCTTTGAGTCCATTAATTGTATCTTCATTAACCTCTTGGTCTAAATGTACATCTTCACGTTTAGAAATAGTAGTCGAAATTTGGTTTAAATTACTCTTTTTTCCTCTTGTAGTTTTTCTGAAATTGTTATTAAAAATAATGTAATAAATAAAAAATGAATTTAAACTTAATTAACTTTAATATAGTAGACAATAGCTTACCTTTTTTTACTATTTTCTTTTTCAGTAAACGAGAACCCGACATGGATTTTTGATGTTTTTTATTATTTTTTTCATCGGAGTTTTCGAAGCTGTCATCGCTTGAACTATATCTTTTTCGCTTTTTTTATTTGAATTATCAGGAATTTTAACGGAAGGCTTTTTATTTTTTTCTTTAATGAAATAAGGTACATTTTTTCTGACTCTGATTCAATAAAGTCTGAATTTGATGAATCAGAATTTATTCGATTTACTTTTAATAAATTAGTCGTTTCATTTTCTTCCCTATGGCGAAATTTTTCTTCTATTTTTTTGGCTTTTTCTTCAAGAGTATAATCTGATTCTTCAGTAAAAACTAATTGCTTTCTATTATATGTCGAATGGGATTTTTTCAGTTTTTCTTCACCATCCTGTAAAGTTCCTATATAAAAATTAATTTTTATGTAAATCGTTGAAAAAATAAGGAAGATCATACAAAATTTTTAAATGCGACGATACAAAAAAACTTTGTTAATAAAAAGAAAAGACAAAATGAGTTTATTACATTTCTATTTGCTTATTGCACCTAGAGAAAAAAATATTATTACGGTAATAATATAACTATGTCAAAATTTTAAATAAATAAAAGTTTACTCACTTGCTTGGCCTATTAGCAGAATTTGATAGCTTGGCCAAGATGCAACAGGCTCATCAGAAGATGGTAATTTTAATTGAATTAACTCATTTAATGTTTTCAAAGTGCTCGTTGTATAAGGAGGAGACATGTATTTTGTGGTCATACGACCAGATTTGATGTCAAATTTTACCCATGAATTCGGCACCACATCTACTGACTCGTCATCAAATTTTAAATTCAATTTTTAAATTCATAAATTTCAAATTGACCTTCAATTCTGTATTGTATTTAATATCTAAAACATCTCAATTCACAAATTCACCAATATTACATACCTTTTTGTTTTGATAGAGACATGTTTTCCGTTAAGTTTTAAATTCACAAGCACCTATTACACTTTTAAAAAATTAATTAAAAAATTTTTTAAAAACTTTTAAAATTATCACAAAGATAAAAGAATACTCTTTAAACATTAAAATTATACAGAAACTGTACCGCATTGACGAAGTATTACCTTCTATGTCGAAAATGACACTAAGTAACTCATCAGGCAAAAAGGCTGAAATTTAGTTCAAGTTAGGTTGTTTTTACTCCCACTTCTTTAAAATATTTTTATTTATTACCCTAAAACTTAAAAGTAATAATTTTCTTACTTTCAGATTTTGCTTTAAATTCTATATGACATTAGGATTTCCCCAGAAGCCCATCTTCTTAAGTATTAATATGAATAATAAACAGGAAACATTTTATTATTTAAATGTTCTATCACCTGGTTTTGGCTTAACCATAAAATTAATTTTTTGTTATTTTAAATAATTAAAATAATATAATTTCTTTTCGAATAGGAGTGATATAATTGCATCTGGGAAATCTTAAAATTTTTCTACAAACATCTGATACATTGTATAAGAAAGACCCCATAAAACGATTCATACCTGCAAGGAATCTTAGGGTTTTCATTTTCTTAAAGGATGAGAGAGAGAGAGGTTTGGTTCACATCACCTGTCTTTTAAAAGTACACTTTTCTCCAAGGTGAATTCCACAAGACCTCCGATATAGTCGAGCGGTTTAACGCGTCCCTTGCGTTGTTCAAACTTGCGTGGCGATATTGTGTTAGGGGTTTGAATCCTTGCGTTAGGAATTTTCTAAATATATGTATGTTTGTATGTAAGTATGACTGTGTACATAAATTGTTGATGTTACCTCTTAAATAATGGACATAAATGTGCATAAAATTCCTGCCTTGATATAAAAAAAAAGTTAAAAAAAATTTAAATAAAAAACTAATTTTTAAACTAAAATATTATTTTGTTGAAATGTGTGTTTTGAATATATTTTTTAATTATAAATATATTAATATTATTAATAAGTTAATATTAATGTAATTAATTTTTTATAAATTTATGAGGAAGATTATGTAACAATTAATTTTAATTTATTTATTAAAAAATTTTGTTGTAAAAACGAAAAGGCTTCTACTAGAAAAACAACAAGGCTTTCACCAGTAATCTTACACGGTTTTCTCCAGAAAAACATTCTAGACACTGGGTAGTTTGCCCTTTTAAAGGCATTCCCCAAAACTAGCATTACAGCCTATCCAGTTACTGGCCAATATTACTGCCCAGTCCCTTTCTATTCACAAGGCAGATTGGCCAGGGCCTCTCTAACGCCTTTCCACACGGGTAGTTAACTACATTTGGTAGCATCTGAAGTGCTAAACTTATGTATGCTATAGACATTCATACATCTAATTATAAATTAGTAATGTAGGATCATCTTCTACAGATAGTAAACTAATTTTTAAAGCAAAAAAACAATTGTAAAAAATTTTTTTTTACACAAAACTATATCCTCTGAAACATATATTGTGTTGATAAAGTGTTAAAACTGTTTTTTAAT
Source organism: Leptopilina boulardi (assembly GCF_019393585.1). NCBI lineage: Eukaryota > Metazoa > Arthropoda > Insecta > Hymenoptera > Figitidae > Leptopilina > Leptopilina boulardi. The sequence goes on from NW_026137710.1 coordinate 3,362,765, forward strand.
TATCTTAAAAACGCGATCAGGTAGGATTTTCGTTAAAAAAGATTCTTAAAGTATGAAACACACAGAAAAAGATGACATTAGCAGTTTAAGTTTTTTTTGTCAGCGAATTGTAGCTAATAATTTCTCGAATTGGAATCACATTTTCAACACTCTTTATTTTATTTGATATTGACAAAATCACTTGACAAACAGTATTTTTCACCTTTATTGGTAGGCATTACATTTCATTGCTTTTTAGTGCCCTGTACAGCTTAATTTTCTTAATTTTCACACTTAAATAGTTTTACGAATTGGACCAATACAATTTCCGAATTCAAGAAACGCCAGTCCAGTTCGAAAACACTATCGTCCAATTTTTTTCTTCTTTACAGGGTTGGATGACAACGCCTGCGGACCACTTGCTCACCCTTACCCACCGATTTTGGGTTTCCGAATCCCTGTCTCGTAACTTTTTTTTATCAGTGTCTGCCATGACGGCATCAAAGTCTTTATCCAAGGACTTAAGGCGCTCGCATAAAGATTGTCTGTGCTTGGTGCCGGATACGCCACAAAACAAGCCATCCGCGCACTAATAAACAGCGCGAACCAATCCAGTGCAATACGTTGCGCTGTGTCGTGCTGTGGGAGGACAAGCGTGTAGATTTTCTCTATCTGTTTCGCGTTTTGGTATATTATTCAAAATATAATTCTAAATTCTATGTCAATTATTGACAGAATAAAATTGTTCATTAAATAAAAATATTCAAAATTATTTACCTTTTTTTAATAATATTTAAAATTCCCTTAAATATTTTCAATTTTTTTAGAAATAGATATATATGTTACGGGCAATGTCCGAAATCGGGCAATGTCGACATTGCCCTCGGTCACTGGGCATTGTCGACAATGCCCGCTAATTTCGGTCAATATCCGAAATTATTCATATTATGTGGCTTTTCCGGGCAATGTCGACAATGCCCGGTCCACTTTAGGCAATGTCGATAATAGCCTATGTAGCGAATAATTTTTTAATAAAAATAATTTTTGATATGAATGAGTATCTGATTAACTGTCAGAAGTTAATAATTTTATAATATAAATAAAGTTATATAAGTATATGTGACGCGCTCTGAAGAAAGGGACCTTAGAAGCAAACGAATTGTAGGTTATGTTTACGATTATTTTACCTTGATTAAAAGTTTTTTTATTTATATAGAATAAAAATCAGTTTTTATTGAATATTTTGAATGTAATAAAGACTTAAATATCAATAATTTGTATTGAAAATTGATCCTCTGTGTATATTTTCACTTTGAAATTTTGAAACATAACCTATAGTTTTTTGCTTCTAAGATCTCTTTTTTCAGAGCGCGTCACATATAATTATATAATTGAAAATCAAGTGAATAAAACCGATGAAATAACATAAATAGAAAGTAATAAAATTGTTTTGTTTACAATGAAAATTGTCAACCAGGCTAATGAATACAAACTTCGATTATATTGATTAGTTTGCCATCAATTGCCTGGAGGTAAAGGCTCGATTTTATTTATTAAAAAATGTAACTCCAAATGCCATGGCAGCCTTTCGTGTAAAAATAAATAAAAAAAATTCTTGTGACTTTATATGGCATTATAAATTTTCATTATAGTATAATAAACAACATTGCCAAAAAATGAGTGGGCAATGTTGACAATGCCCAGGCATTGTCAAAGATTACTGAATATTATTAAAAATACCGGGCAATGTCGACAATGCCCAGTGATTTTGGGCATTGTCGACATTGCCCGATTCCGGACATTGCCCGTAACATATACAAAAAATAAATGTAGTATACAAAAAATTTTTTTTACAAATATTATTAACAAATCAAAATTATTATAAAAAATTTCTTCATTTTTTTAAGTTCTTTTGTTTGATAAATCGTTTTTAAAAAAGTGAGTTTTATTACTAGTGTGTTGTATTTGGTATTTTACATTTTCAGTATAATATATTTGGTTTTAAATTAAAATAATATTCTCGCGATTAAATTTTTTTTATGTAAACGATTTATTAAAGTTTTTTTAAAAGACTTTTATCAAAATAATCACAATTTTTAACAAGATTATAATTTCTTGAGACTTTAATCAAGAAATTTAAAAAGTTTCTATTTCATAATTACAACTTTTATATGAAATCCTGTTTTTCTTAAAAAGGAAGAAAAAAGAAATAAATTTGCACCATATATATTTCTCAATCACATTTTTTCAACAAAATTATTAATTAATAATTTTGATTTGTTAATCATATTTTTTAATTCAAATTAAAATTAAGAATTTTAAATATTATAACACAGTGAGAAAAGTTTTCACAATTTTGATTCGTCAATCACATTTTTATACAAAATTTTTATTTTTTGTATACTATCTATTTCTTTATTAGAATTTTTTAAAAAAATTTGAATATTTTTTTAATAAGTATTAATTAATAATCAATAAGACATAATATGAAACCAATATTAAAAAAATTAAAGTTATGTTAAAAATTTTTTTCGGACTAATCGAAATTCTGCTTTTTTATTTCTAAAAGAAATCGAAAATGATTTAAAGAAATTTTAAATATTATTAAAAAAAGGTAAATAATTCTGCAAATTTTTATTTAAAGAACAATTGAATTCTGTCAATAATTAACTTAGAATTTAGATTTGTATTCTAAATAATATACCTATAAGCGAAATAGATAGAGCCCATCGTCACCACGTGGAGCTGCCCTGGACGCAAACACAAATAAAAATTTATTTTACTACTATAGACTAAACTTCTATTCGTAGTAGGTAGTTTTTCCTGAATAGCACGTCGCAAACAATACACTTACCTCCAAATGTTTATCGACTAATATTTCACTGGACTATAGTGAAAAAAAAGAGATACGTATTTTTTTTTAACAAATTTTTGAGTTATGAATTTTCAAAATTTCAGTTTTGTAAATGTTGACCTATTTTCAAAGGCTGATAACTAAAAAAATTGATTTTTTCAATTTTTTTCAAGAGAACAAAAGTTTTACTTTTTCATTTATTTTTCAATAATGTTAACGAAAACTATACTATTACTGTAACATATATTATAGTATATATATGGTGTAAAATTCCTGTAGCGTTCTAAGTGAAAAAAAGTTGATCGGGTCGGACTGTAACATGCACATAGTTCAGCTATAGGGGTGAATACTTTAAGAACGAAGTATTGTTAGGTTTTTTCCAAAAGTCTCGGAGAGGGAGGGGGTTGATTTTTTTTGAAAAATTTAAACAGTGAATTTTTGAATACTTGTTACTTTTAAACAGAAAGAAGAAAAAAATTTGTCCTATATGTTTTCCAAAGGTTTTTTCCTGATCATTCAAACGGTGCAAAAATTATTCAAAAAATTCAAAATTTGACCCTTCTTTTAAAAATCAAACTTTTTGTGACTTTTTTTTGAGTTCGGTCATTTTTATTTTTTTTATTTATTTTTTTTTAATGTAAAAAATGTACATTTTACCTCAAAATATGTTGATATGTCCTTTTTTGTTATTTTTGAGATATTATTTAATTAATTAATTCATGTTAATAAAAAATTATATATTTTAGAAACAAATAAAGTTATCGTAATTCTGACGTTACTAAATGAAAGTTGACATAATTCCGCATCCAACGAGCCCTATATAAAGTGCTTTGGTTTTGTGGATTGTTAATAAACAAATGGCTAACATGGCAATTGTTTATAAAAAATCCTTTAATTCAAAATAGTCCATATAGGGCTCGTTGAATGCGGAATTACGTCAGCTTTCAATTGGTACCTTCAGGATTGCAACAACTTTATTTATTTGTGAAATATTTCATTTTTCATTAACATTAAGGGGGGAACACCAGTTGTAACTTTCGAAAAATCGATTTTTTTTGCATTTTCTTAAAGTATACATATTTAGAAATGTGTCTGTAAATTTTAAACTTGATTCGGTGAAAAATGAATGAGATATACAGAACACTGCAGCGGCGCGTCCCGTGGCTTCAGACAAGGTGGCCAGCCATACCTGACCCTAACGACAGATGGCCTTTTCCTATGATTTAGAATCGGCAACCACTGCGGAAGAGTTATTATATGGTCCAGGAATCGATGACTCTTTGTAAATTGGAAACAAAATTTCTTCTGAACAAAAAAAAGTAAGTTGAAACTTTGAATGCTTTTTTCTCAAAATGACATTTTCCAAGTCGGTGACCACGATTACTCGAATACCATTAAACCGATTTATTTAAAATTTAGTGTGCTTCATTTACACATATAAGTCTAGTTCGTGATCGAAGGATTTTTTTTTTATGCAAAACTTTTTTTTATATAGCTGAAAATCGACCGTATTTTTTTAACGAAAATCATACTTTTGACTTTGACAGGTCGCCATTTTGTCAAATTTTTTTTTTTTTTTAAATCCTTCGATCACGAACTAGATAATCTTATAATAAATGTAAATCAATTTCATTTTTGTATTTCAGACGAAGTATACTTGCAGAATGCTGGTCACCGCAATTCGCCTTTTTTCTTAAGGCGCCACTTCAATGGCTCATATCCCTAAAAGTTTTTGTTAAAAAAAATTTTTTTTTCTTTTAAATTACAGCTTTTAACATGTACTTTTAACTAATAAATAGTATTCTTTAAAAAGATTCATTGTTCTTTTGGAAAATATTCTTGTAAAAAGGATTATTTCTTGAGTTACAACTGGTGTTCCCCCCTTAATTAATTAATTAATATCTCAAAAAAAAACAAAAAAGAACATCTCAATATTTCTTGTGGTGAAAATACACATTTTTAGCTTTAAAAAAAAATAAAAAGGACTAAACATAAAAAAAAGTAAAAAAAAATTTGATTTTCAGAAAAAAGGGTCAAAATTTGAATTAAAAAAAAAAATTTTTCGAAATCATGTAAGACAATTTTTTTTTATTTTTTTTGTTTAAAAGTTACAAGTCTTCAAATATTCACTGTTTAAATTTTTCAAAAAAATTCAACCCTCTCCCTCTTCAACAGTTTTTAAAAAAACCTAACAATACTTCGTGGTTAAATTACTCACTTCTAGGTCTAAACAATGTGCATGTTTCAAAAAGATCCGATCAACTTTTTTTTCACTTCGTACGCTACAGGAATTTTACCCCATATATATATATATATATGTCGAACGCATGATATGGGGACATTTCATGAAAGAAACGCATGTTTTGGGGACTTTTTGTTAGTTTGGGGACGTCCCCAAACTAACTACAGACGCAACGCATGGTTTGGGGACATTTTCAAAATTTTAAATAAAAATGTATAATTTGGGGACATTGTAGTTCGTAAATAACTAAGAGATGGCAGGTAGATGTCGGTTTAAGTGCCAATTTCGATGTTCACATGACGACCCCAAAATATGCTTTTCATAAATAATGAGTATATAAAAGAGTTTTACAAATGTATGTTTCCACTAACACCAAAGAACAGTAGAGAACGTTGATGTAATAACAAGCCAGTGCCCGTTAAAATTAAACGCACTATGGCTAGTTCTTGCATCAAGGTGTTTAATTATATGGTTAAACATTCTAAGTATGCGCAGTAGAATTATTATTAACCAATTTATGCGCAGTAGTGTTAAACAACAAAAACATCAGTACTAAATAGGTAAATAGCAACAACAGATGCGCAGTAGAGTAAAATGTCTACAAAATATGCGCAACAGAATTATTTACGTTAAATAGATACTTTTTAACTTAGAATAGTCAAATACATGCGCAGAGGTTACATTTTCAACTAAATCATGCGCAGTTGTTAATATCGACAAAATGACTTAAGCAGATATAAAAAATATGCGCAGTACAATTATTATCAGTAAAATTATGCGCAGTAGTTTTAATCGGACAATTCATTGGTACCAAACACTTAAATAGTAACTATAGATGCGCAGTAGAGTAAAATGTTAATGAAATATGCGCAAAAGTATTATTCACGGCAAATAGATTCTTTTTAACTTAGAATAGAAAAATACATGCGCAGAGGTTACATTTTCAACTAAATCATGCGCAGTTGTTAATGTCGACAAAATGACCGAAGCAGATATCAAAAATATGCGCAGTACAAATATTATCAATAAAGTTATGCGCAGTAGTATTAATCGACAAAATCATTTGTACCAAACACTTAAATAGTAACTATAGATGCGCAGTAGAGTAAAATGGTAATAAATTATGCGCAAAAGTGTTATTCACGTTAAATAGATTCTTTTCAACTTAGAATTGGAAAATACATGCGCAGAGGTTACATTCTGAACTAAATCATACACAGTTGTTAATTTCGACAAAATGACCGAAGCAGATATAAAAAATATGCGCAGTACAAATATTATCAATAAAATTATGCGCAGTAGTAATTATCGACCAAATCATTTGTACTAAACACTTAAATAGTAACTATAGATGCGCAGTAGAGTAAAATGTTAATAAATTATGCGCAAAAGTGTTATTCACGTTAAATAGATTCTTTTCAACTTAGAATTGGAAAATACATGCGCAGAGGTTACATTCTCAACTAAATCATGCGCAGTTGTTAATTTCGACAAAATGACCGAAGCAGATATCAAAAATATGCGCAGTACAAATATTATCAATAAAGTTATGCGCAGTAGTATTAATCGACCAAATCATTTGTACTAAACACTTAAATAGTAACTATAGATGCGCAGTAGAGTAAAATGTTAATAAAATATGCACAAAAGTTTTATTCTTGTTAAATAGATTGTTTTGAACTTATACATGCGCAGAGGTTACATTTTCAACTAAATCATGCGCAGTTGTTAATTTCGACAAAATGACCGAAGCAGATATCAAAAATATGCGCAGTACAAATATTATCATATAAATAGATTCTTTTCAACTTATACATGCGCAGAGGTTACATTTTCAACTAAATCATGCGCAGTTGTTAATTTCGACAAAATGACCGACGCTGATATCAAAAATATGCGCAGTACAAATATTATCAATAAAATTATGCGCAGTAGTAATTATCGACCAAATCATTTGTACCAAACACTTAAATAGTAACTATAGATGCGCAGTAGAGTAAAATGTTAATAAATTATGCGCAAAAGTGTTATTCACGTTAAATAGATTCTTTTCAACTTAGAATTGGAAAATACATGCGCAGAGGTTACATTCTCAACTAAATCATGCGCAGTTGTTAATTTCGACAAAATGACCGAAGCAGATATCAAAAATATGCGCAGTACAAATATTATCAATAAAGTTATGCGCAGTAGTATTAATCGACCAAATCATTTGTACTAAACACTTAAATAGTAACTATAGATGCGCAGTAGAGTAAAATGTTAATAAAATATGCGCAAAAGTTTTATTCTTGTTAAATAGATTCTTTTCAACTTAGAATTGGAAAATACATGCGCAGAGGTTACATTCTGAACTAAATCATACACAGTTGTTAATTTCGACAAAATGACCGAAGCAGATATAAAAAATATGCGCAGTACAAATATTATCAATAAAATTATGCGCAGTAGTAATTATCGACCAAATCATTTGTACTAAACACTTAAATAGTAACTATAGATGCGCAGTAGAGTAAAATGTTAATAAATTATGCGCAAAAGTGTTATTCACGTTAAATAGATTCTTTTCAACTTAGAATTGGAAAATACATGCGCAGAGGTTACATTCTCAACTAAATCATGCGCAGTTGTTAATTTCGACAAAATGACCGAAGCAGATATCAAAAATATGCGCAGTACAAATATTATCAATAAAGTTATGCGCAGTAGTATTAATCGACCAAATCATTTGTACTAAACACTTAAATAGTAACTATAGATGCGCAGTAGAGTAAAATGTTAATAAAATATGCACAAAAGTTTTATTCTTGTTAAATAGATTGTTTTGAACTTATACATGCGCAGAGGTTACATTTTCAACTAAATCATGCGCAGTTGTTAATTTCGACAAAATGACCGAAGCAGATATCAAAAATATGCGCAGTACAAATATTATCATATAAATAGATTCTTTTCAACTTATACATGCGCAGAGGTTACATTTTCAACTAAATCATGCGCAGTTGTTAATTTCGACAAAATGACCGACGCTGATATCAAAAATATGCGCAGTACAAATATTATCAATAAAATTATGCGCAGTAGTAATTATCGACCAAATCATTTGTACCAAACACTTAAATAGTAACTATAGATGCGCAGTAGAGTAAAATGTTAATAAATTATGCGCAAAAGTGTTATTCACGTTAAATAGATTCTTTTCAACTTAGAATTGGAAAATACATGCGCAGAGGTTACATTCTCAACTAAATCATGCGCAGTTGTTAATTTCGACAAAATGACCGAAGCAGATATCAAAAATATGCGCAGTACAAATATTATCAATAAAGTTATGCGCAGTAGTATTAATCGACCAAATCATTTGTACTAAACACTTAAATAGTAACTATAGATGCGCAGTAGAGTAAAATGTTAATAAAATATGCGCAAAAGTTTTATTCTTGTTAAATAGATTGTTTTGAACTTATACATGCGCAGAGGTTACATTTTCAACTAAATCATGCGCAGTTGTTAATTTCGACAAAATGACCGAAGCAGATATCAAAAATATGCGCAGTACAAATATTATCATATAAATAGATTCTTTTCAACTTATACATGCGCAGAGGTTACATTTTCAACTAAATCATGCGCAGTTGTTAATTTCGACAAAATGACCGACGCTGATATCAAAAATATGCGCAGTACAAATATTATCAATAAAATTATGCGCAGTAGTAATTATCGACCAAATCATTTGTACCAAACACTTAAATAGTAACTATAGATGCGCAGTAGAGTAAAATGTTAATAATATATGCGCAAAAGTTTTATTCATGTTAAATGATTGTTTTGAACATTGAATGGGAAAATACATGCGCAAAGGTTACATTTTCAACCAAATCATGCGCAGTTGTTAATATCGACAAAATGACCGAAGCAGATATCAAAAATATGCGCAGTACAAATATTATCAATAAAGTTATGCGCAGTAGTATTAATCGACCAAATCATTTTGTACCAAACACTTAAATAGTAACTATAGATGCGCAGTAGAGTAAAATGTTAATAAATTATGCGCAAAAGTGTTATTCACGTTAAATAGATTCTTTTCAACTTAGAATAGGAAAGTACATGCGCAGAGGTTACATTCTCAACAAAATCATGCGCAGTTGTTAATATCGACGAAGTGACCTAAACAGGTATTAAAAATATGCGCAATACAATTATTATCAATAAAATCATGGGCAGTAGTATTAATCGGCTAAATCATTTTTAGTTAACACTTAAATAGTAACTATAGATGCGAAGTACAGTAAAATGTTAATAAATTATGCCCAAAAGTATTATTCACGTTAATTTATACGCAATAGTATTAATCGAAAATAACAACTTTACTAAAGAGTTAAGTATACGCAATTTATAACACTTCAATTTCAGAGTGAAAGTGAAGCACCTTTAAAATCACAAACAATTATTTAAAAAGCATTTGTATATTTAAATGTTAAATACATGAATATGAGTGATCTAAAATGTCAATGAATCTCGTTGATAAATCATTCAAAAAATATACAATCATTATTTGTTATCAATCAACACACTGACCGACATACTTTAAGTTCAGGTGAGGTTAAGGTGAGCGAAGATACGAATTACTAAAACTATTAACGATTACTAAAACTGGAGACATTTCAAAGTAAATTCAAGCGTGTGAAATCAAACCGACAGTTAATAAATTATATGAATCAGCCTTTTTAAAGGCTACAAAATAATTATATTGGATCCGCCGTTCTGTATTTTAAAAATCTAATTTCAGTTTCCTGATCAGCGACCCCAAATACCCCCGAGTAACATGTTTCAAGCGAATTCAATGAATTTTTAATAAATTCGTCCGCCATTTTGAATTTTAAAAATCTAACTTCATTTTCGTAATCAGCGACCCCAAAATCCCCTGAGTAACCAGTTTCCAGCTCAAAAAAATATCATGATAAGAAAGTAAATTTTTGTCAAATTTTCTCTGTAAAAAAATTAATTAACTAAAAGACGTAATTATTAGCGACTTAATTTTTTTTACTTCGAAAATTTAACAAAAAATTTATACGTAGCACAAAAAAAATTTTCACCATGAGAAAATAAATTTTTATTCAAATTTTCTTTGTAAACAAATTATTCGTAGCCCAAAAAAATATTACAATGAAAAAATAATTTTTAGTCAAATTTTCTGTGTAAATAAATTAATTAACTAAATAACGTAATTATTATTTACTTTTTTTTTCTCCTAAAATGTAACAAAAAAATTATTCGTAGCACAAAAATAAAATCACGATGAGAAACTTAATTATTTTTAAATTTTCTCTGTTAAAAAAATATTTTGTGGCCTAAAAAAATTATCACGATTATAGGGCCATTAATACGCTAATGGTATTTTTCCCATTGGATATAAGCCACATGTTAAACTATAATAATAAATATTATTTATTAATATTTAACTATTTTTTCACACCAGATGATATATATTATGATGTAAGATATACAACCCTAGCGGGAATAGTTGATTAAAATCAACTACATAGATGTAAAAGTTATAATAAACTACTGCGCATTAATAATTGTTTAATTTAATTATTAACTAAACTAAAATGTCACTGAATTTCTTTTAAAAATTAAAAAAAATATATAATGACAATTTGTCATGAATTGACATATTGACCAACATCATACTTTAGGTTCCCAAAAAATAACATTTCATATAAGATGAAAACTAAAGTAAGTTTAGAGTCACAAGCAATTTTTTAACAAGACATGTTATTTTTAAATGTTTATTGAATAAACATATCCACGAAAGGAGAGAAAAAAAGTATTAATTCAAGAATTATATATAAATTCTTAAGAAACAATAATAATTACAGATGTTAGATTTATGAATTTAACGGTTTTTGACTACACTGACAAAAAATTCTAGTTAGAATTACAAGAATTCTGGTTATTCCAACTAGAATTCTGGTTAGGGTATATTTAACATTTTGATTCTGGTTAGGTTAACCAGAATTCTGGTTATTTTGACAAGAATTCTAGTTAATGCAACTAGAATTCTGGTTAACTTAACGAGAAAGTAATGTTAAATATAGCCTAACCAGAATTTTTTTTTCAGTGTATTAATGAAAATTAATAACTATTTGTTATCAATTGAAATATTTACTGACAGCATGCTTCAGGTACGCAAAAAAT